>NC_061111.1:146086003-146142327 GCF_002878395.1 Capsicum annuum
GACTAGGGTGTCAGTCCTCAACTGACGGGTGACCCCTGGCGTTGTAGTTCTGGAACTTAGGACCTTCTACTAAAGGTCTTAATCCTAAATTGACGGGTGAGCCTTCATCCTTGCATTCACTCGGTGCTAAGTTTTATGTCCAACTGATAATTGAATCGTTCATTATGATTACATTCTGAAAATACAAACAATGGATACTCTGGAGTGCTCAAAGACATATAAACTGATATATGCATGAATCTATAAGTATCGGGTGTTCATAACCCACTAATTTTGTCTATTACAACTGAACATGGTGATATATTAAAAGACGATCATAATGAGGAATTTCACAATTCAAGCCAAAACTCAATAATTAATCAGAAACAAGGGAAATTCATGATCTTGGGAATATGCTACTCTTATGAAAATACACGTAGTCATGATTTATTTACAAGAATAAATTTAAGGAAATTAAAAAAATCATATTTGACTCGAAACCCAAAACTTGAAAGAGAGTTAAACTTGAGGATTGAGAAGTTCTTGGGACTCAATGAATAGAAGGAACCCATTGATGAAGTATCACATACCTGAAAATGGAAGCCTTAGAAAAATCCTTGGGATTTGAACTTGAGATTGAGGAACCCTAACCTTGTTTTTGGAGAAAAATAATTGCTTATTTGCTTATTGTGGATTAAATTTGTGACCTAATGGGAAATTTGAGGGAAATTAGGCTTATATTCCATCCCTAGGAAAGTCTAAACGATGTGGATTAGGAGTTAAGAATGGAAAAAGACCAAAAAGCCCTTCTTAAAACGTTCCAAAAATTTTAAGAAACAGTCATCACAGCTTGGGTAACGACTCGTTATGCATGATCATGAGTTGTGACGTGGGTCGTGACACGAGGACCTAGATTTTGGGTCCTTTCTATCATGACAACGACTCCTCTCTTTATGACTCATTAGGCTTGGTCACAACTCGTCGTGAATGGGCCGTTGTCAAGGGGTTGTGTTCTTGGTTCCTTACTGTTGTGACGACAGGTCCACACACAACAACTCGTTTAGTCTAGCAACGAGTCGTGTGGTAGACTCGTTGCCACTAAACTGAATTCTTTGGTCACTCATTGTCGTAACAACGAATCTTTACTACGACTCGTTGTGTCTAACAATGGGTCATTGCCATAGTCTTTGTCACTGAAAGTTTGATAGTGCCTTTGAAGATTTTCAATAAATTTTTCTTACAACCTTGAATTAAGGCGAGACTAGTGGTGTTGAAAAACTAATTCAACGGTCTATCTTTTGGTGGGTCTAGAGCTTAAAATTTGGGATATTACATTTTTTTTTTTCAAAAACATTTCAAATCTTCATACATTAAATATTTCATTTAAATTCTTTCTTTTGCCAAGAAATATCATAAGCACATTTGATTAAAAGAAATGACACAAACTAAGATTGTCAACAAATTACAAATTAAGAAAATATAACTCTTTGGACGAAAAATTGTTGTTTCGTATAAAAATTTGTTGATTTCCTATAGTTCTTTATCGAGAATTTTGAATTTTTGGCAAACTCAATTCAATGAAATAGCTATTACCTTTTTACCATTAAAATTTTGATAAGAAAAAATGACATAGATCTAAAAGAAAAGAAAAAATGAAGTATTAAGAAAAAACTAAAATCGATGATAATTTTGTGGTGATATTATGTAGATATGTGATAGTGGGTGTTGGACAGGAAGAAATTAGGGATGGTGAAATGAATGGCGAAAATGATAGTGGTGGTTGCATTACCTTTGATGAGTATTTATTAAAATCTATTGACAATGGTGTAATTTTTATTCGAATTTGATGGTGGGTATCATATTTGTGGTGGTTCTTTGTAACTTTTTATGGTGGCAATGTAATTTTGATGATTATTTTGGTTATGAATGTTGAATTTTGAAGTGATTATTTGCATATTTTATGATTATAATGATGATTGTGTGATTTTGATGGTGGATTTGATTGTGAGTGGTGAATTTTGTGGTGTTTTTTTTTTATTTTGATGGTGAAATATACAAATTTGATGATGGTGTGGTGGCAATGATGGTGGTTATATGGTGATTTGGTGGTGTATAGTGAAGAAAAAGCAATTGAGTAACATGGAAAAAAAATAAAATTGAAATATGATATAGCAACTGATTTGGCCGTGACGTGATACGAGTGATATACACCTCACAACATGTGACTGCTTATATGTGTGTTGGGTGAAAATAAACTCACTTTTAGATAATATAGATGTGTAATAGATAGTCGCAATAATTTGAGTATGTAATCGATTTTGTGTATAGTTCGGGTTGTTTTGATGTCTTTTTTCTTAAGAAAAATAGAAAGGAGAGAGAATAAATTTTAGCAAAAAAAAAAAGGGGATAATGGAACAATTAAAGTATATTACCCTCAGAATTCAAGGAGAATTCAGTGAAATAAAAATTCTTACCTATTCAAGCATTCATTAAATTCATAAAAGAGAGAGAAAAAAATTCTTGACAAACCCAAACAAAAAGTCTTTCTTTATGTTAATTAACCCTAGTATGAAGACGTAGAGATTATTCATGCTCTATCCATTTCATTTTTCTTAACACATGTTGATTTGACACTTCTATTAAGAGGATATCTATTGGATGTTTATTTTACTAAATTACTAAATTAACCTTTCAATTGTGTTTTGAAAGTAAAAATTTGATTACTAATATTTTATGTAGCCATTTAATGACAAAAGAAGATATTAGAAGAAAATGATAAATTTTCATAATTACCTCTGACAACAAACTGAATATGTATTGACAAAATATTTTTGGGTATAAATATATATACAAATAGTTAAACAAGGAGAAATTCAGTTAAATAAGAATATTATCTTTTATTATTACTAAAATCACGCATGAAACTTTAACGGAATATTATGTTGCCAAATATATTGTTTCGTTAAGGGTTATTCAAATCAGAGATAAATGTTGATGATTTTCTTTTTTTTTTCTCTCTCCTCAATCTCTCTTTTTATCCTATATTTTCTCCCTTTAATTTTTTTTTTTATATATTTCTATCTTTCTCATTTTTTTCCTTTTCTTTTTCATCCTTCATTGACATTTGTATATAAAAGGTATTTACATTATTTGTATTTGTTTGATTTTATCATATATAAAATGTATAATATATCATATGATTCAATTTGTATCAATAAAATACAATTTCTACCAAGAATACAGATATAAATATTAATAGAAGGAGAATCAACCTCTTTTTTTTATTATTATTTTAAAAAATAAATGATATTGTCAACTATAAATACAAATAAATAAAACAAATGAAGCTACAAATACGAATATAATATGCAATCAATTACAAGTACAGTACAAACAAAAAAGCAAAACAAATGAAACAAGTAGTACAAATACAAATACAAAATAGTTCTTTATAATACAAGTATATCAGCGAAAATAGAATTGTATAAAGATATTATTATTTTTATTCTGATGATTTTAATAGCATCAACAAATATAATTGTATCAATGAATACAAATTATATAAATGGTGGATGGTGCGAATATAATACAGATATAAACTGTGTTAATACAAATAACTATAAAAAATATAAATAAAAACTTAAGTCACCCAAACCAATGCCAGAACCACCCAAAAATTGTCGGAATCATCAAAGAAACTGTTGGAGCAACCACAACAATGAAATGAAATTTGATTTTATATTTTTATGAAATCTTAATTCAATCACTATCGAAATCATAGCGGAAAATAAAACATTAGTTCGAATTAATGGAGTTTTATGGGTTGTTTGGTGGTTGTTTCATTATAATATGATGGTGTGTTGAATGGTTGTTTTATGAAAAATCAAAAGCAGTGTGTTGCTAGTGTTTAGATGGTTGTTTTCTGATGGTTCTGCCGGTGGTACAATAGACTGAAGAGAGGAAAAGAAGATGGAAGAGGGGGGCAGGTTTGTTAGTGAGAGAGTTGGGATTTGGGAGGAAAGGGAAAAACAAAAATTGTTCTCTCAGTCAAGTCATAGGGGAAGAGAGAGAAAAAGAGGGAGAGAGAAAACAAATTTATAATCAAACTTTCATCCCAACATAGAGAAAATGATCAAAAATTCTACAACCTTTACCCCAAATTTCAACTACACACCTATACTTTGCGGAGGTCCTATGACCCCCTGAACTATTTTAAAGTGCAATTATTAACCTCCAAAAACTGACATGGCGAGAGAGTGTGTTTCACTCTCTTTAAAGAGAGTGAGAACGTAAATTATTTATTAATTTTTTTTAATATTTCTTTATTTTCTTTATTCATTTTTAATAATTCTTTTTCTTTATTCATTTCCTCCTCCTCCTCCTCCTCCTCCTCCTCCTCCTCCTCCTCCTTCTTCTTCTTCTTCTTCTTCTTCTTCTCACAAACAAAAAACTTCAAGAACTCATCAATGACTTCCAAGATTAATTTATCATCTTCCTCATCTCCAAGCACAAAATCGATTGATTCCGACTTCAAGTTCATCGAAAATTTCGAAATGGATATTGTTCCTTATTTTCAACTTCAAGGTCGTTGGAAATTTCAAAATTGATATTGTCCATTATTTTAGACTTCAAGATCATCGTAAATTTTAAAATGGGTATTGTCCATTGTTTCCGACTTCAAGATCGTCGAAAAATTCAAAATTCTCTATTGTTTCCGACTTTAAGGTCATCGAAAATTTTAAATTTGGTATTGTTCATTATTTCTGACTTCAAGGTCATCGAAAATTTTAAAATTGGTATTGTTCGTTGTTTTCGGATTTAAGATCATCGGAAATTTAATAATTAATATTGTTCATTATTTTTCACTTCAAGGTTGTCAGAAATTTTAAATTTGATGTCGTTTATTATTTTTGACTTCAAGATCGTCGAAATTTTCAAAATCGATATTGTCCATTATTTCCGACTTCAAGGTTGTCGTAAATTTTAAAATGAGTATTGCCCATTGTTTTCGACTTCAAGGTCATCAAAAATTTCAAAATCTCTATTGTTTTCGACTTTAAGGTCATCAAAAATTTTAAATTCGATATTGTTCTTTGTTTCCAGCTTCAAGGTCGTCGAAAATTTTGAAATTGGTATTATTCATTGTTTCTGGATTTAAGATCATCGAAAATTTAATAATGATAATGTTCATTGTTTTCCACTTCAAGATTGTCGAAAATTTCAAATTCGATGTTGTTTGTTATTTTCGACTTCAAAATCATTGAAAATTTTAAATTTGATATTGTCCATTATTCTTCACTTTAAGTTCATCGAAAAATTGTTTAAGTTTGAAAAGAAAAATAGACGAAAAGTAATAGTGAAAAAATGATGAAAGTGATACAAAGTGATAAAAATGGAGAATAAAGTAATTAAAAATTCATTTTAAATTAAACAAACACGCATAAAAAGGCTGTTGGCGCGTGCATCACACCACATTCAAAATGGTTGGTTGTCAGTTTTCGGGGGTTAATAATTCCACTTTAAAATAGTTCGGGGGGGGGGGGGGTCATAGGACCCCCGCAAAATATAAGTGTGTAGTTGAAATTTGGGGTAAAGGTTGGGGGGGACTTTTAGCCATTTTCTTTTCCAAAATAAGGGCAAAGTGAGAGAGAGAGAGAGAGATGAAAAGAAAGTGGTTGAAATATGGGGAGTGAAAAGTTTATGGGGTGAATATTGACAAGATGAGGATCCCAATTAAATATTGCTATTTTTGTTGTGTTGGTAATTATTTTAGGGTGTTGATATGTGGCTTAATTAAGGGTTGGGTTTATTATGCCGTGTACTTTTTTATTTTCAGTAAGGAGAACAAATAAAAAAAGTATAATTTACGTAAATCCCGACAAGTTTATCCATATTTATATTTCATTCCATTTTTTTTTTCAAAATCTCATAAAATTTAGATTTTTTGTTTTTTTAGATACATATAAGTTAAGTGAGATACAAGTTAGTGATACATCTTAAATATTAACTAATTAGATTGTATTAAGGAATGTAACTGTAACTCCAACATTAAATTAGCAATTAACTCATTCAGTCATTCAATTAATTAAAAAAAAATCTAAAAGAAGGTATATTGTTGCTAATTCATTTTTTTTGAAAATATTCATATTTCTAATCAATTTGAAGTAACATTTGTCTTCTATTTTTTCGTATTCGTGCTATTGATTTTTTTTCCGACTATTTACAATGAATATTCCAGTGTTGTTACGTTACCCACATTTTTCTTCTTCAACTATTTGCAAAGCTTTCTTCTTCAACTATTTGCAAAGCCTTCTGGTGTGATTTTTCTTATTCTTTTTTTTGTGCGATTTTTCTTCTTTAACTATTTGCAAAATTTCTGATTCTTCTTGACCGCAGAGAAAATTACAAACCTTTTTTCTTGCTTATACGGATAACCATCTATATCACCGATGCCCCATGCTTCTGGAGATGTTACGATGAATCAGATCTTGAAATTTGGAGTGGTGTTGTCTGGAGGCCAAGTTCATGGAAGGCATAATGCTATTTCTGAAAATTTTGGTTAGATCATCATTGAGAATTTTACGTCAGTTTAACTATTGTGAATTTTTTTCTTTCTTTTTCTGATCAAGTTCTATATATTTAGACGGTAGATTACTAGCACATTGCAATAGAAACACAATGTATTTTGAGATACGTGTTTATTAACTGAGATACATAATTTAGCTTAGTTTATATGCATGTCACATGTTCACGTTCTTGTATCTGAACGTCCGATATATTTTTTTGATATGTATCCCTTTCATATATATATATACATATATATATATATATGTGTGTGTATGTATTTATAGCGTTAGAAGGATTCTGTATGTATGTCTTCTAAAACATCTATCTCTTCACCCGATACATATTTTTATGTATCACTTATACATTTCTATTTTAATTTTTTTTTATGTTGATACAACATGTCTTACCGTGATATATTTTTAATGAATAATCAATTTTTGTATCTCTTTTTGAGGTTATGAAATATATAATCGATAAGATTTTACAACATCCACTAAGATTTGGCAACTTGTGCAATGCCAAGTTTAAAGAAGATTTTGAAGAAATTTTGTCAAAAGAAGTAATTGAGATGTTCAGTGAGAATGAAGTTGTAAAGACGAAGAATGATTATTTTAGTGACAATGAAGACCCTCGAAATCAAAACGCAACTTCATACCACCAGAAAAATGATTGTTATTAGTTATGAAGTTATTTCTAATTTTGAAATTTTGATGAATAATATTTATCAGAATAAAATGATTGTTATCCTTACATCAAGTATATTATCAGATACGTTTGATTGTTTACATTAAGATAATAATACATCAAAATTACACATTAAACTAATTGTTTAAGAAGTTTAATTATCACTATTTTTTAAAAAAATGTGTGTATGAGGTACATAATATTTTTCAACTTTAGCACCGTTCTATTGAATTATAATGAAATTAACTAGTTACTTGAATTTGTCTATTGAAAAATATATTTGTTTTACAATGCAAGAAAAATATTTTCGTAATAAAAAGTTTGGTATGACACGAAACACATGATATATTTGAGATACATACATTGACTTATAATATAAATTTGACTTATAAATCAAATTAACATGTATATCTCACATGTTCGCACAATAACAAATGCATACACCTTTAACATAAAAAAATTATGTATCTCTTTACACCCGTAGATAATGATGTACATACATCTGTCCATAATGATAGTTTATATCTCTTGAAAAAAAATATAAATTATTAATACTAGTCAATTAATTATGCATCTCTTACTACTAAAATTAGAAAAACATGTATCTTCAGTTATAAATTAACATGAGATACATCAAATACATAAATCATAACATGAGATACATATTTCTTAACATGTTACATGTTAAATAAACTTTATCTCAAATAATTTCAGCATTTTAAGGTGACAATGTAACACTTGAGATACATAGTGGCAGAACATGAGATACACAATAATTTTTAATAATTGAAATACTAGATACATATTTTTATTTGTCGGATCTTTTCGTTCTAAAATTAAAAGAATGATCAATGACATACTTTTCATTACATCAACCAGTGTTTTTTGTCATTATAGATTCAACCTGCCTTAACATTTGAATTCTTGCAATCGAAAATTATTTTGTTCACCTTAGCGTCGATCAAAGACGAAGAATTCGAAATTCAAAATTCGAACTTCTATCTGAAGCTTTCAATCAAACCAATATTTTTTCGTAGAATCACATACAACAGAATGATAGCAGATAGACAGACACATAAACATGATAAAACAAAATAAAACAAAAACTAGAGTAAGCAGACAATTCTTCTGGAAAAAAACTTAACTTTACAGGAATTAGGTTCAAAATACCAAAAGATTACTCTTATATCCCTCGTACTTGAAGAAGAAAATTTTGCAAATAGTTGAAGAAGAAAAATCGCACCAAGAAAGCTTTGCAAATAGTTGGAAAAAAATCGCACCAAGAAAAAAGAAAAAGAAAAATCGCATCATCTGGATATGGAGAAAAAAATAATTCAAAAGTCTAATATGGAGAAAGAATTTCAAAACAATTGCATTATTAGCAAAATTACGATTTGAGGATATTTATCTATTAATTAGAAGATGGAGCATGAACTATGGAGTTGATGGAGCATGTGTCGCTTCACAAGGCAATAACCCTGAAAATCGGGATTGAAATGGATGTATCAGATGAAATTGAAGGGATTTTTGATAATTTTGGTATCTTAAGTTGTACTTTTATCAATTTTTTCCTAAAAAAATGAAATTGAGGGAGAGTAGTTTTACAAAAATAGTTAACTTATAGGAATGAGCAAATTATCAAAATAGCCATTTGAGCGTGTTAGCGATCTTAAAATCTTTCTTCCATGTTTCTTAAGTTCTATGAACTCGTGATGGTTGGTTGAAAGATATTTTAAAGTCCTTGATAATCCGTGTGGTTGTCATCATTTTCCTCATAAAATTTTTGAGCATATTTTGAATTTTAAAAGTTATTTTAATGAATTTTTCATGGTATTGCCTTCGAAAAGAATTCGTCCTTGAATTTATGCCCTGCAAAATAAATGAGGAAACAACATTTAAACAAAAATTATCATAATTCTTCAAAGCAATGTCAATATAACAAGAAATATTCTCGTTATCAAAAACAAACTTTAATCTTTTTAAAAATATCAAGAATCACTATAATCGTCTCCAAAAACATTCACAAAAAGATCATCGTTTAAATATAAAATTAAATTAAATTCTATAACGAGATCATGTCAATCCTTAAATGACTTATCAAGGTTCACTTAAAAGTCTGAAGTATCAATATGTCAAGCCAACGCCTGAAGCTTGGGATTGTTTGCCAAATTTTTAACAAATTTGCTCACACAAGTAATATAATTTTTATTTGGATTTAGACTTTGAAAAGCCTGATTTTATAATGGCATTATGTATAAAGTTTGTAATTTCATATGCAAATTTTTTAAGACGGCTAAGCTTATAAAAAATTATATATTTCGACTATCATTTAAACAATGATTCTTAATTGGCTATCTTTGCATTTGCCCTCCCTCTGGACTGAATCCTTGGAGCCAATATTAGGGGAATGGCCATGGGTTGTCCCTTTTCAAAATAATAGGCTTTTGTTTGGGTCATCAAATATTCATGAATAGTTCATCTAAGCAAATTTCATATAATGATCATTTTATAATTGAATTTATTCAGTTCAAGTAGTTCAGATACACTTTATTATATCATATTGATACAATTCATATATCATATTGATACATTTTGCAAAAAAGAAAAATGAAGCAGCAAATTTATGGGTAAAAATTATATTACTGTTATATAGAATATGTATTTTTTAATATGATTTACATAGAATTTATATCATTATTGTATAATTAATATACATATCATTGTTATATATATATATACACATGTGTATAAGATGTATATAGAAATTATATCTTTATTGTATAGGTATGTATCAAATTTATATCAATATTTTGAATAAAGTTGTCAACAAATCAAATAGTTTCATTCGAATTGCTATAGATGTATATCCATGGACCGGGTCGGAGTCGGGGGACCCAACAACAAATAGGCTCCAAAATGGAACCCAAATATCAATTTCCCGCTCCATTTTCAAAAATCTACTTGAAAATTGTTCCTTCTCCGGCAAGCTGACGCCACTCTCCCGAGGCTGCGACATTGATCAACGCAGTCGCTCTCCGGCGAAATTCTCATCAATTTCTTTTGCCGGCGAATCGGAGTAGTAAGTTTTTTCCCCTCTTTACCTATTTGATTATCTCCTGTTCAGTAGATTTCCGAGAAAAGCCCTAAATTCATTTTTGAGCTTGGGTGAGATGGTAAAATGCGATTAGTTTATTGAAGTGATATTGCTGCGTGTCTTCTTCTACTGCTAAAGTTGTGATAATAGTAATCTGTATTTGAGTAATGGTTATCAATTTTCTGAAATTGCTGCTGGGGATGGTAAAGTAGAATAATGCCGTAACAATGGAATGATTTAGAGTTGCCTGGTATCTGTTGCTGGTGATAGGTAGGTAGGTATCCTGTGGAATTAGTCGAGGTTCATGAAAACTGTCCCTTGCACCATAGTTGTTCGTAACGCCAGAGGAATCGTTACTGCAAATCTGGCCTTGACGCCATGGTTATTAAACAGTGGAATGATTTTCCTTTCTGATTATATAACCAATCGGAATATCTGTCGTAATTGTATGACTTCTCTAGAAATTGGAACAGAGAAGAGTAAGTTAAGAACCGCGTGAATTTCTGCTTCGATAGTTGTTTGGGCAGTTTTTGGTTCCTCATCAAAATTTAGCCAAAATATATATTAACTGGGGAGGTGATTAGATAGAACATGATACAATTTCAGCTTATTGAGGACACGATCTTAAATAGGAGGTTTTGGAGTAAGGATTAGGATTAGAGGTTAGTAAGTAGTAGTGCGTTCTCTTGCTATCAGCACATACTACCCAGTCGTAGTATTGCTCCTGTAGTTTCCTGTCCTTTGATTTTTGTTACTATCTGATGTTTCTTGTACTCTTATTATAATATTATTGTGTTGTAGTTAGTGTTCAGCATGCTTTGTGATGCCTTTCACTTCCATTTATTCTCTTTCTGGACTGCTTTGGACTGTTTCTGAGGGTCTACTGGAGACAACCTCTCTACCGTTGAGGTAGGGGTAAGGTACGCGTCCACTCTACCCTGCCCAGAACCCACTTTGTGGGAGTTATACTGGGTATGCTGTTGTTGTTGTATCTTCCAAGAATTCTATGACTAGCTATCCATTTGAGTCCTGAAAGTCACAAGACTTTGTTAAGGAAGCCTACCCATACAATTATCATGATTATTCATGTTCATTAAATAATTATGTTCATCAAGAAGGGGAGCCTTGGAGTAACCGGTAAAGTTGCTGCCATGTGACCAGGAGGTCACAGTTAAGTCACAGAAATAGCCCCTTGCAGAAATGTTAGGTGAGGCTGTGTATAATAGACCCTTGTGATCCGGTCCTTCCTGGACCCCATGCATAGCGGGAGCTTTAGTGCACCTGACTGCTCTTTTTTGTTCATTGGGATTTTATTCTTTTCATTTTATCAGCATTTATAACCATGCATGTAAATCAGATGCTAGCATGGTAGATAAATCTTGAAGCAATAAAATTACACCTTGCACTTTTTTATACATTAAATAAAGTATGTCGTTGATGAAACAAGGATCACTTCATAAGGGTGTTTTTGGCGTGAAGGAGGAAAACAGTTTCCCTCCCAAAAAGTGGTCTTCTCACTTATTATTAGTGTTTGATTGGTGATTTAAAAGATATTTTACGGAAAAAAATACTGGAGATTGATGATATTATCAGCAAATTGGCAGCGTTTGATGACATTTTATGAGTATTAAGATTGTAATGATGTCTAAATGTTGTTTGGAGCAAGCAATATGGAGTAAGAGTTGGGATACTTGTACATGGAAATGATTTCCATCCATAGGTAATGGAAGTCATTTCCCCCTTTCGACGGGAAATGTTTTCCTTGTAAAGTGTATTACCAGAAATGACTTTTTCATGGAAAATGTTTTTCAGAAAACTGTTTTCCAATCATAGAACACACACAACATCTTTGCGGAGCTACCTATATAATAATATAGGTCAATACCGGGAAATCAAATGGTTGGAGGTTGTCTTGAGTTATATTCTTCCAGATTGTTTTGCAGATAATTCTTGAAATTTACATATTGATTGATAAGAAAATAAAGTATTTCGCTGCACCCGTAAAGCTCCGCTGGGAAAGTTTAATTGGGCTCTTTGGCTGTTGAACTGCAATAGTGAACGTCCGATTTTCGTTGTGTATTTTATTTTCAGATATGGCAAACCACCCACAACAGTCTCCGCAGGTGGCATATCCTGCTGATATTGCTGATGCAAAGTATGTTTCTGGACTTAGTACCATTCTTGTTGCCACTATCCAGGAAGCAAAGGATAGGATTTCTCAGATAGAGTATATATTCTGCAGTCAACTTTTCCCAAACGTCCAGTCTAATTCTAAAAGTTTGCAGCTAATATATGCTGAGGCAAGGAACTCTGCTGAAACTTCATGGAAAGAAAAGGAAAAAGATCTGTTGCTCCAGATGGAAAAGATGCAATTTGAAAAGCAAAAAGTTCTTCAAGAAAACCAGTCTCTGAAAATGGAGAATGCAAAGCTGTTGGATTCTGAATTGTCCTCCGCTAATCATGTTAAGGAGCTTCAAAATGAGTTGAAACAGAGAACTAGTGAAATAAACGATTTAAGGGAAACAATCCGGAGATCATGTATTCTTCTTGAAACAAGAGCCCCGCTTGTGTGCAAATATGAGAACCCATGGAGAGAACTTGAAGATAGAGTTCTCCTGCTTTTGAAAAAACAGCAGAGTTCAGAGGTTGAAGTTGGCAGGTTGCAGTTAGAACTCAAGAATAAGTCGATGGAGGTTGACGGTGGTCTAGAGTTGCACAATAAGCTGGTCCAATTGGCTCAGTCAAAAACTTCTTCAGCAGCACAAAAAGAAAAGCAACTAAAAGAATATGAACAGAAAACAGACAAACTTCTTGCTGAGCTTGAAACTACAAGAAGAAGAGTAGATGAGCTCAATGAAGAACTTAAAGAGAAGACAGCTGCAGTAGAAAAAGGACTGAAGATGCAGGAAAATTCACTAAGCAAAGTTCAGATGCTGGATGCAGAAATCATGAAGAATGAGGATTTGTTAAATCAACTCAAGAATGAGAAACAACTACTTATGACCAAAGTAAAGAGTCTGGAAACTGATGTTTATGATACGAAGAAAGAACTCATAAATAAGAAGTCTGAAGTAGAGGAGGGAAGGAAGTTGCATGATCAATTACGTCAACAGATAGATTTGTATTCTTTAGAAAGGTCAAAGACAGGGCAGGAGTTGGAAGAGCTTGAGAAGGAGAACAAAAAAATACTAGTCAAATTGAGAGAATCAGAGGAAAGGATTGATAAGCTCCAGGCAAATCTGAGAGAGAAAAGCAAGGATTCCTCTGAGGGTATGGAATTACATGGGAAGTTACTCCATCTGATTCAAGCAAAAGAATCCGAGTTGTTGGGAGAGAAGAAGAAGAGAAAGGATATGATTGCTTCTTATAAAAGTCTGAAATCACAGTACAACTTTCTATGTGCAAGATATGGTCTTACTTCAGAGAACATGCACCTACAAAGCAAATTATTGGAACAAAGTGCATTACAGAATGACCAGAGTCCTCTAACTTCACGTGGTAAGTTTTAATCCTCTCAGAATGCTTGTGACTTAGAGCTATTTCTACACTGTATTCAACATGATGCATACATTTGCTGGTGTTGTACATTGTCTAGGGGACTTCTATGTGATTCCTCCCCATAGTAAAAGCATGTTAATCAATCACCTAATAATTGTTCATTTCTTTTTCCTTTATGCTGAGTACCTACATTCAAATAGATGCCTCTGCACAAGGAAGTTTTAGTGAATTCTAAGTTTAATTTAATTAGGAAAAAGGAGTTGAGCTAGACTAACAACTTATTCCATCTTTATTAGAGGTTGAAAACAAAGTTCCTCAGGCTTCTGGTTTTGCCAACAAAGTTATTAAACAAGAAAACGAACAGGAAGTGCTGGACGATGACCAAGGAGCTAGCCTGATCCCACGATCCAACTCCATCTCACCTCCAACTTCTAGTGCTTTTGTTGCACCTAAAATTCCAGCCAGTGTCAAATCTTGCCCACCAGTTGGTACAAAGCGTCCTGTTTCTTATTGGAGGGATACCAGATCGCATCAGAGTCGAGTTGGACCTGATCCTCATGATGATTTCCTTGATACTCCTCTGGAGAATATCAGAGGAAACTTAGGGAAGGCGATGAAGGATGCAGTTCAGAATCATGCGAAACCAAATTCAAAAGAAAAAAATATTGAAAACTCGGATGATGAAACTCAGGACATGAATGTCGATAATGACCCCAAAAAGCAGGAAATGCTGCCTCCGACCACGTCTGGTGCAACAGGCTTCAAATACATTGAACCTGTGAGAAAGAAAGCTGAACGAGAAAATTTAAAAGGGGTCGAATGTCTTCAATGTAAAAAGTTTTATGATGCTGTTCTTCCTGGTGAAGATAAGGAGTCCAATGGTAATAGGCAAAACTTACGGTGTGAGCATCATGATGGAGTTTCAAGGCATCGATACAGATTTGCACCTCCTTTAACTCCCGAAGGATTTTGGAATATTGGGTTTGAATCTGAAATGTGAGCTGCTTGGAGAATTGTTTTCAGGTCCTCTACAGTAAGAAAATTTTAAACTAGTGAACTGCAATCTGTTGTAACAATTAAGCGACTGATTAAAGGCTAGTGCAAAACCTATACTGGTTTCTATTCTGATGTATGCTCTCTTCGCAGTCATAATTTGCTGATATGATCCAACTGCTTTTAGGCCCTTTAAAATTTAAAGTTGAAATTTGTGAACTACTGCAACTCATGCTGCATTCTGCTTTAGCATTTAAGGAACTGATGTAAATCCAGTGCAAAAACTGCATCGTTTCCATTGTAAATAATGTTTTCTTTCCAGTTGTAATTTGTTTCTATGATCCAACCAATCAATGTATTAACAAGAAAGTATTGAAGAAACTTGAATGTGAAGCATCGACTAGTTGCTTCATGGTAGTTTGGGTCTTGATAGGCGTTGATTAGATGGTTTTAACATGTCAACGTTGTCAAAATTGTGTAATTCTGTTGACCAAGTTGCTTCATATGCCTAAGAAACAACAGTTTGCCTTATTTCAAAGTACTCAAGTGACAATGCAACCACACGTTTGTAAACTTGTTACACTTGAACTTGCTGGAAAATAAGATTATGAAGAAAGATTCTTAGAACAAATTAGTACTCATTTTGGTGTGAGTTAACTAGTAGAGGTGCTTAGCTGTAAAATACTGTCTGCGTTCTCAAATCATTGTTGATATTGACTAATTTCTAAAGCTAAAATAGATTAGGTTAATTTGATATTCTAAAATTAAAATTTAGATATTAAAAAATTATATGAAAAGTACTACAAATTACAATTTTTCTTATATCAATATAATGAAAAATATATTTATCTAAATGTTGATCAATGTTCATATCATGACTTCCAAGAAGGAAATTGTGACAATATTTTGGAACAGAGGGAGTAGCAAACAAGTCACCTCTCTTGTTAATGCTACACTTATTATACCGTGAGAGGCTTTTGTGTCATGTTTCGTCTTTGAAAGAAATTTTGTTTCTTTTAGAACGTAAGTGGAAAGCACAACGTAAAATATTAAAAATAAGAAATTGGAGAACTGCTGTTACATGATTTAGTACGTTTTCATAGTAATAAACATGCTGCTGCAAGGGGAAAAAAGTGTCTTTGGTTGTGAATCTCTCAGCATTTCACTTATTAGTTATCGCGTAGAGCGAACAAAAGATGTAGCCATCTGCGAGCATGTAACATGCAGTGAATAACTTGTTGATTCTAGTAATTAAGATTACACAGACATATTTAGGATTTGAAGTCTATAAGTTTCTACAATAATCACAAGTGAATATGACTTGAGCAAAAGCTAGTGAGTGTACGTGAACCTATGAGCAACAATTCAGATCCACCCCTTGTTGACAAAAAATGCAAGTTTAATAATTGGAAAACCTGAGAAAAGTTGGCAATGGCAATAATGTAGAGAATAGAGATTGCCAAAAGTATTGTTCTCCAATATCTAATTAAGATATACCTAGATGGTTTTGCAACTCACTTAAACTATACCTATGACTAAAGTGTGTGACATTCTGGTTTGATGATGTATCTGATGCAGTGCAAAATTTGTATAGCACTACTCGTTCGAAATGGTGACTACTGGATGTCTGGATCTAACTGATTTCACTTATTATTCATAATAAACTGTAATTACCTTTTAAATAACACGATAATGTAAATAATTTTAAACTACTGTAGTGGAGTGTATAAAAGTTAAAACTTTGACAGGTACTTGCTTCTGTAGTTTATTTGGGGTCATTTTTTTTTGGTTTTACACCTGGTGTCCGGTATTCACATTGGAGCTCCGACTAATTCGGATCGCGCGTTGCAGGGCCCATTAAGGGGGTAGCGCTCCCAACAGAATTTTCTTCATATCCAGGGCTCGAACCCGAGACCTCTAATTAAGGGTGGAACAATTCCACCACTCCATCACAATCCATGTTGGTTATTTGGGGTCATTTAATAAGTAGAATAGGATAAATAGGAATACTTTTTTACCCCACTTTACATAAGGTAGTAATTCATCATTTTAGTAGAAACGATAGATAAAATAATTCCGCGATTATTCTACCATCTCATGTAGTAATAACCCATTTGATCATAAAAAAATTTCACTACTTTCTAAAAAAATTATTTTACTTTGGTAAAAATTGGGATGTTTGATCATGAGAATTTCAAATTCAATTTCAAATTATTTTTGGAGTTTTCACTTTTTTCCAACTTCAATTTCAACTTTATTTATTGTTATAAATGACTCTATTTTTCTTTATTTTTACGAAAGCACCTTATTAGTTTCATCCAACAATCGGAGTTAAATGTCTAACTACCACATTACACACTTTTTCCTATTTTTATCGATAAAAGAACTGAAAATTGAAGACAACTTCAATTTTTTTCTTGCTCAAAATCTCCTCATGATACAACGAACCTTAATCCATCGTTTTTTGCGACTCTTTATGCAACACCAACAACAAAAACAATATTATTATCTCCTCTCACATTTGATAAATTAGTTAAATTGCATAATTTTGATAGTTTTTAAAAATTGAGAATATAAAATTATATTTAAAAAAATCTTTTCAAAAATAAAAAAAATAATTCCAAAAAAACATAATCAAACATACCTCCAACTCCAACTCCAACTCCAACTCTACCTCTTAAAAAATTTTAATTTTCACCACCAAACACCCACAACACTGCCCCTAAACTTTGTGTGACTGAAACATGTCACAACCTGATTGAATCTAAGGCAGTGAAGAAATGGTGTCCCCACCACTTTGAAAAGTGTGAAATTATCTCCCCTACTTTTTCATGCAGTCACATTTACACTATGACACACATGAGTGTGTTTGGTACGATAGAAAATGTTTTCTTATTTTTCTCTATTTGGTTGTTCTAAAATACTGGTAAAATAATTTTTAAAATAATTTTTTTTTTATTTGATGAAAAATCACTTTTCTTATGTACGAAGGGAAATTATTTTTTAAAAAATAATAAATGTGACTTTTATTCTTCCATCTTCACCCCTTTTTATTCATCCCAACAACACTTAAATTCACATTACTTAAAAAATTCACATTACTTAGAAATACTTTTCACTACATTTTGTTTCAATTTTCACTGCTTGAGATAAAAAATATTAAAGTTTGAATTTTTTTTTGTTTTCAATGTTCGTTGAATGTATTGTTATTTCCATATACATAGAGGAAGACTTACCTATGTTACTTTTGCTAATTGCATATTTCATTTTGTCATCGTTGTAGCTTGTTTCACAAGGTTGAATTAGCTTGTCGTTCAATTATATTTCTATTGATTGTAGTATTTTGAGATTGTCCTAACAAAATATTGAAAAGTGTCTCATATGCTTGTTAATTAGTAATTGCTTAAAATTTAGCGACTTATAATATCTTAATACTCGATATTGATATTATTTGCTATGCTTAAATTAGTTCAGGCAGTGATATATTAGTTAACAGTTAGTAGTATTTTCTAAAAAATATTTTTTCACTCACCAACCAAACACTATAAAATATTTTTCGAAAAATATTTTTCACTCACCAACCAAACATGAGAAAATGAGTAGAAAATCAACTTATTTTCCATGGTACCAAACACACCAGAAGTTCTTAATGAGTGATTTATCATGTAAATATGTAAAAGATAGAAGCTAAAAATTCCACTTTCAAGTTTCAAGTACCACAAAAAGAAATCACTTATCAAATTTTGGCCTTTCAAATATTATCAAATTTTAATTTTAGTTATATATTGTGATGCCTGATCAACATATTTGACACTAATTATTTGAGGTGTGAACTTTTATCCTTTTGCTTATGAATATTCATGAATCTTCAAATTTGTCAACCATCCTCCGTTTAATTATCAATGTGTTATGTTAACATTGTATTGCTAATCCATATCAAAGGGAAATATACTTCAAAACAGAATTCGAATACAATATATTTCCTATATAAAGAAATCACAAAAAACATATTTTCATTAATTAAAGGTTAAATTTAATTAGCCATAGTATATATAATAAAGATCAAAATCAAAATTTATCAACAATAGAAAGACCAAAACTGCTACAGTATTAAAAGGCATCTCGATGCACTAAGCTTTCGCTATGCGTGAAAGAGTCAGATTTCAAAGATTTATTATACACAAACTTACTCTATATTTCTGAAAAAAATTTCTCCGTGACAGCAGTTTTATCCATTGCACCAAATTTGTATAAATAGTGTTGCTGTGAAAGAAAGTAATCCAAATGTGTGTCTTAAATGTTCCACAACTGTGACCGATGGATCTTTTCATTTATGTAGAAAGTAGTTGCAACCAAGAAACTTCTCATTGATTATGCATTCCCACAGCAGATTCATTTAAGTTATGCTTATTACAAAAAAAATATTCCATTTAGATAAATGTGTCTTTTGAAGCTGTCGTTAGGTTTGCGGGATGAGATAAAGTAAAAATATTTTATGAGATTATTTTCTTATTTTTGTATGAGATATTAGTAAATTATTTCAGCATAAATGATTGGATAAGATAATTCAAATTTTATCTTAATTTTTTTTTTTTTTTGGTTTATCAAGGTATCCCCACAGCCGGTAGTCGTGAGACTAATCCTCCGTTCTTACTGTCAGCGCACTAAGTGGTAGAGAACTGACAACAGAGTTTTTTCCATTCACCAGAAGTGGAGATCAAATCTCTAACCACTTACTTAAGGGGTGAGGTGCTGAACCACCGTACCAACCCTTTTGGTTTATCTTAAAATTATTACTCTTATAATAAGTATCAAACTATCGAAGGTGAGTAAGAGGGAGTATAGTACAGTACTAACTTTGTATTGGCTATTGTGAACCATATATTATAAAAGTTTTGGGTATTTACTGAGTGGACCCTAAAAATTGTGTAATAGTTTGGGCACAAGTCACATGGGTTAGGGGACATGCATTTGCTCAGCAACTACTTGACCACTGTTCCTTTTGTTTCCCCTCTTGGTTTTCTTCTCCCAAATTTATTATACTTATCATCTGTCATTTCTTTAATTGCATGCCAAATTGAGCCTCTCTTGCATGTGATGTACCTAATTCTTCGCTGCCAATGTGCCCTTTTTCAAAATAGTACTCCATTCGTTTCTATTTATATGAAATCGTGTGATTTTGTATAAAATTTTAAAAGAAAAATAAGGGAATAACTTTAAGTTTTTGGTCTAGAATAATCATTGATCATTTGCGTGATTATAAATTATTCATCAAGGATAAATTTGAAGTTTAATTGGTTCTAATTATGTAAATATGACTTTTTTTTGGGGACAAATTAGAAAGGAAAGCGTGACACGCAATTGAGAGAAATATTAGAAGGAGGGTTTATATGTAGTACTCCCTTCATTTCGAATTAGATGACTCTTTCAACCTTAGAAGTGTATTTTACCTTTTTACCCTTCTTAACATTGTAAGACTCACTAATTAATTAAGCATGAAAAATTGTAGCATATGCATGCATGGATTGAAAATCTTATAGGAATACTAATAGTACTCTTTGAAAAGAAGAAAAAAAGTCAAGTTTTATAAAGTTTGTAATGAAAATATAAGTGTTATTTTTAAAAATATTGAAAAGTGTAATTATATTTAATACCTATTAAGGATAGAATGAGAAGAATTTGTGTAAAATAATCTTGATTTGATAAGTTGAACAAGTAAATTGAAACAATTTTTTTTAGAAAGAGGATCGACTAATTTGAAATTGAGGGAGTAATTTCTTTTTTAAAAAAGGGAAAGGATATTACAAGGTGAGAAATTGAACGCTCACCAACAAAGTAAAAGAGTAAATAACCAATCAAATAAGTAACTCCATCCGTTTAAAAAAGAATGACCTACTTTTCTTTTAGTCCGTTTGAAAAAGAATGACCTTTTTCCTTTTTTGGCAATACTTTAATTTCGATTTTTCACATAACATGTTTAGGACTACAAGATTAAAGGGCATTGCGGTACATTTGACACAACTTTAGTCCGTTTAAAAAAGAATGACTTTTTTTTTTTTGGCAATACTTTAATTTCAACTTTTCACGTGACATGCTTGGGACCACAAGATTAAAGGACATTGTGGTACATTTAACACAACTTTAATTTAAGGCTACAGGATTAAAAAATTTTCTTTATTTTCTTAAATTTTGTGTCAAGTCAAAGTATATGTGTTGCTTATTTTTGCTAGTTATTTAAGTACTAGGATTCAGTAACTAAAGTGTGCAGAGATGTTTTTCTCGCATGTTTTCCCTAACTATGATTTTTTTTTTTTTTAAGGTTTCCCACTTACCTGATGTTTAGTATTCATATTGAAATTTAAATTAATTCAAATCGCATGTTGCAGGACTCATTTTGGAATGACATTTTCAATAGGATTTTTTTCATACCCAAGGTATTGGACCTCAAATTAATTTGAATCATGTATTGCAGAGCCCATTCTGGGGTCGCACTCTGTTATGAGATTTTTTTCATACCAAGGACTCGAACCCAAAATCTCTGATTAAGGATGGAATAGTGTCCCCACAACCCATATTGATAAATTATGAGCTACTTATCCTTCAGTATTAACATATCGCGAAGAAAAATGAAAAATGAAAAAAAAGAACTACTTATTCACATAGGGCGGAGCCAAAATGTTGCCTATGATTCAGGCAAACTCAATAATTTTGATTTCAATTATATATTTGTTTTAAGAATTCATTAAATATACAAAAATTATAATTTAGAAACTATGTACTCATGAATATACCATTAAGGGGTCGTTTGATAGAGAGTATTAAAAAATTAATACATGCATTGGTTTAATGTATTACTAATACCTTGTTTGGTATACTTTTGCATCTTATGTATAACTAATGCTTGCATTAGTTATACACTCTATTGTGTATTAAGGTATGTATTACTAATACCTCAAAATCCATGGTATTAGCAATGTAATGGATCCAATACATGCATTAACATGATTAAAAATACTATTATTCCTAAAAAAAAAAAAATCACATTCTTTCTAACATATATATGGAGGATATTTTTGTAATTTTTTTTTATTAAAAAATTATTTAATTCATGTTATTTTTAATATATCAAACCAAACACTGCATAAGAAAAACACAAGCATAACTAATGCAAACATAACTAACACAAACATTACTAACACACCATATTTTAAATTATTTTTATACACTTTGGTACTCTAAACATTATGGCAAATGCTTCACATGTATTGTGCTACTATCAAATGTCACAGCGAGATCCAATACCGCAAGCACTTGTCAACACTAATTTTCTATGTTATACTCCTAATTATGTCTCAATTTATGTGCCCTCCTATTTTTTTTCGAGATTCAAATTATATAAATTTAATTAATTTTTAATATTTTTTTTAATTACATCAACATAAAAAAAATTACAATTTATAATATTTTTGTATAGTGTATATAAATTTTAATTTCAAATATTGAGTTTATCTAATCTATTTTAGTTTAAAAAATTAGTTAAATAGCTATTATAAAACAAAAAGTATCACATAAATTGAGACGGGAAGTAATATTAACATTCAAAAAAGAGAGCAAGTGAACAATTCATGCACTACTTGTAGAATATATAATGGCATCTTCAAATTAGTCTGATTTCTGAGCGAGTTCAACTGAACACAATATGATTGACATAAAAAAAATAGATTTGTGAAAATAATAAAATTTTAACAAATACCCTCACTGTCCACTTTTACTTATCTCTATCTCGCTTCTCGAGATAAATCTACTTGAATTTTAACTTTCATTTTAAGATGCATTTTTTTTATCATATTAATATGAGACGGATTGCATAATTGTAGCATTTTTTGTATAATTTTTTACCATCTAAATTTTAAATATAAAATTATACATCTTAAAATATTGATCAAAATCCAAACAGATTAACGCGAGAAGCGAAACCGTGACAAGCAAAAATAAAATAAAAAAAGTAGTAAATACTAGCTAAATCTATAGTTTCGAAATTAAAGTTGAATAAATTAGATGTTTAGAACTTTAAGCGTTCAAATTCTTTATCCATCTCTAATATCATCACCAGGATTTATTAGTGGAGAGTCTTTGAGTAGTGTACTATTATTAACATGCAGATTAATTGCATGTATATTTGTAGTTGCAATACTTCTACTTCACTCAAATTTTTGAGTTTAATTTAATCTAATCATGGTATGAACAAACCAACGTTAACATTATTACTTTCAACGTTCAAACTTTATATAGATTTTGGAGGATTTAGTCATGATCATTACTATATATATATAAAATTCAGCCGTTGTGATGCACAATGTTTCATAGTGGTCAGAATTAAAAATGAAAAGTGCTTGTATAATATCGATGCCTTAAAAATGATGTATATATATGCACACAATTGAATTTGAAATTTCTGTAATTAGATCTTGATTTGATGGGATTGGATTTATATATTAACGGTTGTAATTTAATTTCACACTTTCTCTGTTTTATTTTATGTGAGTTATTTTGACTGAACATGAAGTATAAGAAAAGTGATTTTCTTAAAATTAATTTTATGACCTTAAACTAAACATGTGTCTAATATCCTAAATGACATTACCTTTTATGGTATTTAACATGTCTGCATGAAATATTGAAGTTAAAAAAATTACTAAATGAAGAAAATTATATTTTTCTAATCAAACTAAAGGAGTACCATACAGGCACAGAATTAAGAAAAAATTATATCATATAGCCCCTCAACAAAATAATAAGTTTAAATTATAGAGGATTGAATAGAAGATTAATAGGTAGTAGAACGTTTTCTATTTTTTTTTATTAGTATTAGTATTATTGTTCCCAAGATCTCACTATATGGGAATAAACTGGGTATGTTGGTGTTGTTGTAGTATTAGTATTATTGCTCTCTTACTTTCTTGTTTTTTCATCTAATTATTATTTTATTATTTTTATTTACTTTGATTATCATTGTTGTTATGATTCTTTTCTCAATTTATGGCAACTAACAAATGTAATTATGTTTAGATCTCAGATTTATTTAATTGAAAAGACAAAATTGTTTAATGAATCGAGTGGATTAATTGATGAGGGGTCACCCACCCACCAATCCTAGACGATGTAGCCAGCTTGTGCTAAGGCATTGAGCAAGCAATATCCATTTTTCTTAATGCGCAATTATATCATTTAAATCATTAACTCATAGACTAAAATTAACTTTTCCTTTTCTAATTCATTGAAATTTGTCTTTTTCTTTTCATTTTTGTTTATTTGTTTTTGAATTTGATTTTGATTTTTTGTTCGATAACCCATCAAATCAAGTTTTTTCAGAGACTAACAGTGCTTAGTTAAGCACGTAATTTTGGGATATTTGCATAAATACCCTTTTTGAGGCTACTTTTTAAATTTTAGAGATCGATATTAGATTATTGGGTTAAATTTATCGGAGAAATGCAATATCATGCAACTACTTTTCTACATTAAATTTAACTTACTGCCCACTGAGCTATTCAAGTCATATTTTTAAAGTATTGCCTAAAAAAAGGCCATATGATGCAATAATTAATGTTATCACGTTATTGGTATATTTGATTTGTGGTTTCTATCCTTGAGTCGTGGTTTATCGAAAACAAACTCTCTATTTCATCATCTGAGATAATGATTTGAATTGTGTATTATGAAAGTTACATTGGGTATGTTGTTATTGTGAAAAGTTTGTTTGTGCACAAAATATCTGGCTACAAAAAATTAAATAAAAAGGAATCACATGATATAATTTCGAGAATAAATTACTGAGTAAACAAAAGTTCGTGGGATCGATTTACAATTTATGAATAATACTGTCCTAAAAATAGCATACAGTTTCTTCAATAATTTTTCTTGGAAACTGTGGCGCATTTTCACGTGCATGCATGATACAACCACCATTATATTGCTTAGCAATAATAAAATTAAGCTAAACACATATGGAACATCTCTTTACCATTACAATTACAACATAATACACATACAATTATGCGTAACCCAATCGATAATTTCGATTAGTTACAAACTCCCAGACTTTAATTTAAAAAATTAACAAGTACGTAATGGCGATCCACACAAACAATCATTGTTAGAGAAAGATGAAGCTTCTAGATGATCGAATGGAGACCCGTTTGGAATCGGGCCACAAAGATGATTATGGCTTAAATCCAAATGACCAATGTACTTAGCTGATGATAATGATTTTGGAATAGAACCTCTAAGGTTATTATATGATAAATCTAAATGTGTAAAATAAGTTTTTGAACCAAAAACGTCTGGTAATACTCCTTCTAATGAGTTTCTACTTAAGTTTAAGATGTTTAACCCGGAGCTGCTAAGTAGATTAGTGGGAATTGAACCGGAGATTTGATTCGAATCGAGGTTAAGTGTTGAGAGAACCGGCATTGAACCAAGCTGAACCGGGAGTGAGCCAGTTATTTGGTTCATTGATAGATCTAAATCGGCTAACCTGCGGATTTGGGTGATTGAGTTGGGGATTGAACCGGTGAGTTTGTTTTTGTTGAGTAGAGCCCGGCTCATCATCCCGAGTTTTCCTATGTCGGCCGGGATTGAACCGGAAAGATGATTGTTGCTAAGCTCAAGATGTTTCAGTTTACCTAAGTTGACAACTGAACTGGGGATTGAACCGGAGATTTGATTATCAGCTAGGTTAAGTACGGTGAGTTTACTTAACTGCCCGATATTCGCCGGAATTTGACCGGTGATTTTGTTGCCGATGAGCTCAAGGATGCGTAAATTCTGTAATGTAGTAACACAATCCGGGATTTCGCCGGAGATGTCCTTCCAGTCAGCGACGATGAGAGTAGTGAGCCGGTCGAGTTTGCATAGAGAAGGGGATAGTGAACCGGACATGTAACCAGACCGGCCGGCTTTCTCGTACATCGGATCTTCAGATTCGCCCCGAAGAACAATGTCGGCGACCCGTTGAGTAGTCGGGTCACAGCTAACACCATACCAACCTTGGCAACAGTTACTGCCTGTCCATGTGTTGAAAATGCCTAAATATGGCTCTTTAAGAGCTGCTTTGAAATCCATTAATGCTGCTTGGTCTGCCGGAGAGCAGCCGTTCGCCGGAAAAGTGACGACGGCGGCGGCCACCATGAGAGTGAATAAGAATGTCACTCCGGTGAGAGCCATTATTACAAAATGCAGTAGTATTACTTTCTCTATGTGAAGTGAGGAGAATGAGATGTTATATTTATATACAGAGGGATATAAATGGATTTAAGTTCCATAGTTTTTTTATTTTTTATTTCTTCCATCATTTTAAATTTAATGTACTCTTTTATGAAAAAAAAAAAAAAAAACCAATGAAGTGGTTGGCCTAGGAATGACTAACAAGTCAGATTAAAATTAAACGCGAATTCAAAATTTGATTTAATTTTTATTACTTTATCATTATTTTTCAATACAAAAGATCGACATGTCATGAAATTATCGTGACGAAAAGACATATCTTTAACTAATGACTATATAGAGATGTACTCATTTTTTATTAAAAAGAATCTATAGCTATGATGTACCATAATATGTATATTAGTGGTGATTATAGAGCAAAATAAAATTCACGTAGTATTGTAGTTTTACAAGAATTGAATGAAGAATATCAACAAGAAGTTGACTGAGAACTCAGAGGAAGAGGAAGCATAAAGAAAAGATGAAGATTGGAGAAGTAAAGAAGCAGGGAAGAAGAGTATTTGGTATTGCGTATTTTGTATCTTATTTACAATGTACAGATCATATATATATAGTTGTAGATTAACTAATTTGACTTGTGAGTTACTTACTAACTACCTAACTACATTACCTAACGGCTAGTTACTGTAAGTGTGAATTCCAATAACTGTAAATTGGAATCTACAGCGAGTACTACTCTAATCTCCCAACTTGTGTATTGGTAATATGCTTAGCCATTCTCAACACCCCCCCTCAAGCTAGGAAGTGAGAAGATATTAAGAACACCTAGGTTGGAACTGAGATATTGTAATTGCAATTTAGTGAGCCCTTTGGTGAGAAGGTCAGCAGGTTGATCCTGTGTAGGAATGTACTTTGTAGAGACAAGTCCTTGTGAGATATTTTTTTCCTTATAAAATGGCAATCAATCTCAATATATTTGGTTTTCTTATGATAAACCGGATTGGCTACCAGTTGTATAGCATCTTTGCTGTCTGTATATATGTTGATGGGCAGAGATACTTCAATGTTGAGTTTTTTCATCAACCCTTGAAGCCATATGATTTATGTGACTGTGGTTGCCATGCTTCTATATTCAGCCTCAGCTGAACTTCTTGAGATAGTTGACTCCTTATTAGATTTTCATGTGACTAGTGAACTTCCATACTGCACAAAATATCCTGTGACTGATCTTCTTGTTTGAGTACATGAGGCCTAATCTGCATCACAATATACAGTGATAGTATTTTCTGGACTATTGGACATTAGAACACCTTGACCTGGCTGATTCTTCACATGCCTTATAATTCTTAATGCTGCTGTCATATGAAACCTCTTTGGTTGTTGTAAGAACTGTCTTAGTGTTTGAACTCCAAATGAGATGTCAGGTCTTGTCATGGTTAGATAAAGTAGCTTGCCTATAATTCTTTGATAAGTTCCTTGATTTGTTAAGGGATCATCCCCAGTCCTTTGTGAACCTGCTGACTTGTGAACCTCATCATCATACTGTTTTGCAGTCAGCTTAGTGTTGGTATCAATGGGTGTTCCAGTTGGTTTAGCTGCACGTAAACCTGTTTTAGTGATTAATTCTAATGCGTACTTCCTTTGATGCATTAAAGTACCTTTCTTGGATCTAGCAAACTCAATCCCTAAGAAGCATCTTGGTTATCCCAAGTCTTTCATCTTGAAGGTTTGTTTGAGTTAATTATTTGTTTCTTCAATCAAGTGTACGCTACTACCAGTAATCAGCATATCATCTACATAAATGAGCACAATTATAGTACCTGTAGTAGTCCTTTTTATAAACAGAGAATGATGATGCCCACTTTGCTTGAATTCAAACTTCAGTAGTGCCCGAGATAGCTTTGCATTCCATTGTCTTGGAGCTTGCTTTAGTCCATACAAGAATTTAGTGAGTCTACACACCTTATTATCCCCCTGACTCTTAAATACCTGAGAAAGATCCATATAAATTTCATCAGTTAAGTCACCTTACAGAAAAGCATTGAACACATCTATCTTATGGATGTGCCATTATTTTTTAGCAGCAATAGTTAGCACAATCCTTACAGTCTTCATCATCACAAAAGGACTGAAATTTTCTTGGTAGTCAATGCCTTCCCTTTGGCTATATCCTTTAGCCACTAATCTTGCATTATACCTCTCAATTTCACCTGAACTTTTATATTTGATCTTATAAATGCATTTGCAGCCTATTGGGACTTTCCTTTTTGGAAGATTAACCGCATCCCAAGTGTGATTAGTTTGTAAAGCATCAACTTCAAACTTTATTGCCTCTACCCACTTAGGATTAGCTATGGCTTTCTTGAAGTTCCTATGTTCAGTAATAGCAGAAACTTTGGACAAATATGCTTGATAGGACTGGTTTACCTTGTCATAAGAAAGATATACTTGTCCAGTGAATAGGGTGTTTGTTGAGCATGTAGGGAGACAAAGTCCTTCATCCATAATGGATGACTTTTACCTCTTGAGGATCTTCTGCTCTCTTTTTGTAGAACAACTGGTACATGTGCATCCTGCACCATAGCTGGTGTAGGTACATATGGAACATCTGTAGAAGAGCTTAGTTCCTGAGCATGAGCAAGAGTTATTCTAGCAACATGTTATCTATGAGTCATTTCTTCACCATTTAGGCCAGTGAACCTAAATATTGGTATTTGGTGTTGATCTTGTGAATTTAGTGGGAATACATCTTCTTTGAACAACACATCTCTGTGTACAAAGAAAGTATGAGAAGTTAGATCATATAGTAAATATCCTTTTTGAGTAAAAGCATAGCCCATATAAATAGCTATCCTTGACATACTCTTAAGTTTATCAGTTTCCTGTAATGCTTTGGCAAAACATAAGCATCCTAATACTCTAAGATGTGATAAAGATGAAAGTTTATGAAATATCATTGTATAAGGAGTGTTATTGTTAATAACAGAACTTCGTAGTCTATTTATGATATATACAGCAGCCTGAGCACACAAACCCCAAAATTTGAGTGGAATATATGCTTGAAATCTGATAGCTCTTGTGAGCTCAAGAATGTGTCTGTGTTTTCTTTCAACAACGCCATTTCGCTGAGGGGTATAGGCACATGTAGTTTGGTGTATAATATCCAAAGAGTTAAACAAGGTTGAGAGAATAGTATTTAAGAATACCATTATATGTTCTAATGCATTTTACAGTTTTATCAAACTGAGTTTTAAAATGAACTAAGAACTATTGAATAATAATGTATGCATCTGACTTAAGTTTTAAAAGAAAGATCCAAGTATATCTTGACAGGTCACAACTATAGTAAGAAAATATTTATGACCATCATGAGTAGGGGTTTTATATTGTCCCCATAAGTTCATGTGCAATAGATCAAAACAAGTAGAATTTTTTGAAGTGTTAATAGGAAAAGATATTCTAGTTTGTTTAGCACAAGGACAAATAGTGCATTTATTCATTGTGTCAGTAATACTAGTTGAGTCTGATGACAGTAACTTCTTTAATACTGAACTAGCTACATGAGCAAACTTTTTATGCCACAAAGCTATGTCTAAGTTGGATGCTATCTTAATCAAAGAAACAGAACAACTAGCTGAAAAATTAACATCTTTTGAGCTTGATTTGCTGGACAATAGATAGAGTTCACCATCTTCTTTACCAATCATCTTCACCTTCCTATGTGAGAGATCCTGAAAAACACAAAAGTTAGGGAAAAAGGTAGCAGAACATTGTAGTTTCCTAGTGAGTTTTGATACTGAAAATAAGTTGAACTTGAAATGTGGTAAGTAGAACACTCCAGTGATGACATTGTTGTTAGGTAAAGTACTTGAACCAATAGATTCAACTAATGAAATATCACCATTTGGTAGACTTACTTTCTTTGGATTAATAGGTCTGTGGACAGTTATTTTGTCTAGAAAATTTAAGTCTGCTACTATGTGATTGATAACACCTGTATCAATTATCCATGTAGGATTGATAGATGCATTGGTATTGGAAGTTAAACAACTATTTATACCTGTCATATTACTTACAACATTGGCTGAATGAACTAATTCTGGTGCTTTACTCAGAAACTGTATTAGTTGCCGATATTGATCCTTTGTGATACTGTAGTTTTCCAGTTGAACTTGTTGTCTAGATGATGAATCATGCCTTGAGAGCTGACCAATGTCCAAGTTAGTGGAGTGAGAAGTATAGTTAGGAATTCCACAATCTTGGGATATAGCTCGTTCAGTGACTGCATTGTATGCAGTATTAGGTCCTCTTTTCTTGAACTTAGAATCTTGTGGATAGCCCACTAACTTGTAGCAATTCTCCCTAGTATGATTCTTAAGTTTGCAGTCACAAAACAAATGGCTATTTTTCTTGAACTTTTGAGAACCTCCATTTCTAGAATATGCAACTGTTTCATTTCTAGACATAATCATAGAATATGCTTGATTCACATAAGGGAGAGGGCTCATTAATATGATCTGTGATCTTTCTTGCATATATATATTATTCAATCCCATAAGAAATTGAAATAACTTGAGCTTTCGCAAATGTATCATATATTCCTTGGATTTGTCACAATCACAGGAAGGAGCAGGCACCATTGCCTCAAATTCTTTCCATAACCCTTTCAACCTTGTGAAGTAAACAGATACAGAATTGGTTCCTTGAGTTAGTATGGCGATCTCCTTATGTAGATTAAAGGTCCTTGACCCATCTATTTTGTTGTATCTCTCAACCAGATCTTCCCAGACATGTTGGGCACAAGAAACATACATGATGCCACTAAGCAAACTTTTGTCTACAAAATTCATGATTCATGACAGTACCACTGCATTGACTCTTTTCCAATTGTTCTCTAATCCTGAAAACTTATATTAGTACATGTTCCATCGACTAGACCAAGTATATTTCTTTCTAACAATGCTACTTTCACATATCTGTACCACAAGGAATAATTCTCTGCACCTATAAGTTGAAAAAATATAATTTGCACACCACTTACATCTGAAGAATGAAGGAAAAGGGGATGATTATGATCAATTCCATGACTCTGTGAGCCACCAGTTCTACTTTGTGGCTCTGCACCCAATCCATGGGACCCTGCACCATTTGCAGTATTTACCATTCTAGATTGTCAAGAATCAACTGAATTGTGTATCAATCTTTTAGCGGAATATTTGATCGAAATGTTCAACTAGTAACACCAGTTGAGTGGCTCTGAGACCATGTAGTTTTACAAGAATTAAATGAAGAACATCAGCAAGAAGCTGACTGAGAACTCAGAGGAAGCATAGAGAAGAAGATGAAGATTGGAGAAGCAGAGAAGAAGAGTATTTGGTATTGCTTATTCTGTATCTTATTTACAATATACAAATCATATATATATATATATATATATATATATATATATAGTTGTAGATTAACTAACTTGGCTTGTGAGTTAGTTACTAACTACCTAACTACATTATCTAACGGCTAGTAACTGTAAGTGTGAATTCTAATTTACAGTTATAACTGTAAATTGAAATCTACAGTGAGTACTACTCTAATCTCCCAACTTGTGTATTGATAGTATGCTTAGCTATTCTCAACAAGTATAACTCAATTCCTTTTTATTTTTTCCCAAATAAAACTATTGTAATTAATTTTGCATCACGGAGAAAATAGCTAAAATGATTGTCTAAATTATGATCGAATTTACGGTAACACACTTTCATGTGTATTTAATACTCTTGAATGTTTTTAAAATATTCTTTTTTTAAATTTATTCGATACGATACAAGCTCGATTATGGAATAATATAGTGATACACGAGATTAGATTTCAAGAATTTAACTGATTTCTTCGTGAAAAATATTGAAGTGTAAAGGAAATGATTTTTATTTTAATTTTATTTGAAGTGTAAATGAATGACAACGATGGAATCCCTTTGTTTTTTGATCAGCATGTGTCTAAAAATGAAATAAACATTAATTTGTTATTCAGATTTCAACTCATCTGATAAAAATAAAAAATTATACAAAAAAATCATAGGACCCATAGAATATGTGTATAATTACTGCAAATCTGGCCACTGTATAGACATCACTTTAGCTATCTTCTCTTGAATTATGAGTTAAATGGATAGCATTTATTGAATTTTGGTTATCTTTATATGTTTAATTTAATATTAGCTATTTATTGAATTTTGGTTATCTTTATATGTTTAATTTAATATTAGCTACACCCTTTACTGATTAAAAAAATATGTCAAGTTAGTTTACGTTCCCTACTTTGAATATTCAACCGTCCCAAGAAAAAAAAAAAGAGAAGTATTGTTGTCCATGTACGTATTAAAGTAGAGGGCACGTGAGGGGAGTCAGTATTTTAGAGGCAAATTTATTATGTTGGCTTTATAAAGTTTTGGATCTGTTATTTGGTAACTTTTTTTTCTTTTTTCTTTTTATTTCTTTTTAAAGTGTCAGTTTATTTTTTCTGGAAAAAATTAAGCATTAAAAAATATTTTTTTCTTGTTCTTTACTGCTTGTGTCAGAATTCGATTTTTCTTTAAAAAAAACTAAAGGTATCCTGATGTTAAATTGTTTGCAATGCAAAATATAATCAAAGGAAAATAAAACTAGAGCCAAATTAGTGTATAACTTTGCTTCTCACTATACTTTATTGTATCACTTTGTTGTTTATTATTAGAACTGTTAGTATTTTATTAGGTAGAAAGAAACGAAATACAACTAGGTTTTGATCTGTCCATTTGTTACATATTGAATTCTGTTATCTTCATTATATGTTTATTTTTGATATTTAAAATATTTTAGTGGAAATCCTCACTCCACGTTGATTAGAAGAATTATTTATTGACATGTTTTGGTCCATTAAACAAAAGAAGAAAAAAACAATGGTGTATATATGAGTATGAGATATTGCGGCACGTTGGCTCATGTGCAAGACAATTAAACTACTACCTCCCTCCGTCCCATTTTACTCGTTTCAAATTGGGATGACACAGCTATTAAGAAAAATAATAAATAACATGACTAATTTATCATAATATGATGTTTACATTTTAATTTTTTTTTAAAAGTAATTAATGCAAAGGATAAATATGGAAAAAAAATTATCTTGTCTTGATAAGTAAAAAAAAAAAAGTAAAATAGGACACCATATTAGAAAATTTGGGACGAATAAAATAAGACGGAGGGAGTATTGCATTATCTTTCAATTATTCTATTTTCACCTTTAAGACTGATTCAGCTAACTGTCAAAGATTCACTGTGTTTTAGCATTTGCATGTTTGAATGATTCCTCAGCCAATTTTTTATTTTTTCAATACAATAACATATCCAGTCTCACTTGAGTAAATTGTATGTAAATTTTATCGCTACCTCATAAAAATAGAGCAGTTATTTCTGAAACATCTCTACTTAAGTGTCGCAATTCCAAATACAAGGAGAAGGAAGCAATGAAAATATAGCGACTAACAAGGAAAAGTGAGAAACAATGCAAAGTCTAGCTACTAGAAAAAAATAAGAACAACAACAAAATAACGTGATACTCGAAACAGTAATAATATGATAAAATTATTGAAGAGATGCTAGGGTACCAATTACTTATACCATAGCATTAAAACTGTACAACGACCGACAGAAGAAGACTATTCTGGAAGCCATCATCTGAATGGGTCCAAATAGCAATTAAATCAGTCATAACAGTTGAAAATAATTGACCTGAAAATCATGCAGACATTAAGAGCTGGATTTTGGGTTATTCATTTGTTTCTTTGCTACAAATTACTTAATGTGTGAACTGTGACGTCCTTAAATTATTTATTTTTGTGCATAGGTCTCATAAATTAAGCAAAGTCATGACTTTGGAACCTTTAATTAGTTGCTTGAGTGTATACTAACTGACAGTTAGGTGCATATCAAGTGACTGATTTTGAGCGGAAAAGGTTCAAATTAAATTTTCTTTAATGTTATTCAAAAAGTGAATAACAAGTGTTCAATTTTTTTTGAGAAAACTAATCCAAATTATAATTTAGAATTACCCTCAAGTTGGGAGATTACAATGTGGGGAATGGGGGAGGAGATTATAATGTGGAGAATCGAACCCTCACCAACAAGGTGAAAATTCAAGTAACTAATCAACTAAGCTACTAAAATCTCCCTCGAAAAAAGAGACTTTTTCCAATTTCCTGTACCTTTAAATTTTTTTTTTTTAAGAGAGACAACAGATGATAACTTAGTGGAAAACGCATATGATATCTACTGTTGTTGCACTGGATAAGATGACCACATGAATCAATTAAGTACTGATTTACGAACTCACATGCAGACAAGAAAAGGTAAAAGCATAAAATATTCCGTTCTCGTGAAAAGAAGTTATTTCGGAAAAATGAGTTGAGAATGATTTAAGTCTTCAATTAACTAAAAGAAATAAGTGAGTCCTGCAATATTAGGAATTTAAGTCCTTTAAATAACTGCACACAGTTGTTCGACAACTGCATTAGTTGTCCCGATAATTATTCAATTGTCCAACAACTTCGCATAGCTTTTGAAACAAATTTGTATGAAAATAAAAAGCTGAAAATTGTCACTTTTACCAATTTTTTAAAACTTGACACACCCTCACTTAATTGACAAATTTATTTGACAATTTTAATTGCATCTCCGAAGTATTTCTTTCGTCCCAATTTACGTGGCATTGACACAAAATCTTTTGAAATTTATCTAAAACAAACTTTAGACAATTGTGTGACTATAAACAATTTATCAAGGGCAAAAGAAATTATAGAAAAGTGAGTTGTGTCACATAAATTAAAACGGAAGAGTAATAAGAAAGGGGAAAGGGGGACGAAAGGATTTAGAAGGAAAAAGGAAGGAGCGGAGGAAGATGCTTCATAGTACTTTATTGTTAGATCATTTTAACTATATGCAAATAACGAGATTTTTTAAGACCAAACACATCACATTTTGGGATTTTTAGGAAATGGTGCTTTCACTTTCACAGTTGAAGTGAACATGGAATTGTGTTGTCTGATAGAAACAGCTTGTTGCCTTCTCTGACACATGCAAATGTCAAGAACCATACACATGATCAGGATGCCAGAATGGTCTTGTCATACACTGCTCCTGTTTATCCATTTCCATTCCCAACCTTTTAAAGCTTACACTACATTATGTTTAATTGATGTTGGTCACCCTATCCAATAGGAGCTAGTAATGATGGATCGAATCTAAAAAAAGTCATTGCAGGTGCAGAAAAATGGCAACAGAAGAAGAGTGAGAACTCAATAAACTACGATATACCTTAAGATCTAGGTATGTTGATCTTTTCCAGTTGGTTGCTTCATTGGGTATAAGACATGTAACAGGATTGTAGAAGTGCAATGCTAGGAAGTTAGGCGAAAATATCTTCAGTAACAAATGATGTTTCGGTATCCATACAAGTCTCAGGTGGACATTGAAGTTGTTCGTAGTTTATTTGTCGAGAAGCTTCATATACAGCAATACCAACACTTACCGATAAATTCAAGCACCTAACATATGTTTCAACCATGGGAATCCGTAGGGTTCCTCCTCCAAGAGATTCACTCTGGCAGTCAAGCAGGGCTTCAGGGGGTAACCCTTTAGTTTCTGAGCCAAATACAAGCCAATCGCCCTTTTTGTAGGAAAAATCCTGAATCAATAATACTAGAGTTACACCAAATTGGCATTATAAGGAACTATCTGTTTATATCAATCTGGCTTTCATCATGAAAGAGAGTGGAGGGACACGAGTCCCCTTTGATTAACAGTGTGTGTTTCATTAGACAAGAGAACCTTAGATGAGAAAAGCAATAATGCTTGGAAAGAAATGCAAAGAAACTAGAGGAAAGTCTTCGGCTTGGCAATAAAAATACTTTTGGAGCCAAGAAGAATTTCTATTTAGCCATGTTCGTTACAGTTTTCCAGAAAGTAAAATGGAAACATAAGTTTTTGGGGCCTTTCCGTCCATCTAATTGAAACAAGTTTTGTTGCCTACCTATTCCTTGTTCTATTAGAATTTCATTGGTGACTTCCACCTCCTACTTCTCCAACGTCAGAAGCCAAACACAAAGAAAAAGAAAATACTATAATCTTTTGTATGGAAAGATCAGCAACAGCTAAAGTAGTTCCTGGTAAAACGCTCACCAATCAATCAACCACTAATCAATTCCAAACATGTTGGAGTCACCAATGAAGAATTAATCTATAAAACTACGGAAAAGGAAAAGCTGAAAGCAACTGAATTGAGATGCTCAAAATCATTTGAACTTTTAGAACGTGAAAAAGACGGAAAGTATTGAAGAATGAAGACCAACAAGAGGTGACCTAAAAATAATTTAGTTTAAATAAGTCTTGCCTCCAAGTACTCAGTGGCGGAGCCAGAATTTTCACTAAGGATTGTCAAAAGATAAAGAAGTAAATTCGCGAACAAAATAAGGGGTGTCAATATGTAATATATATACGGAAAAAGAAATATTTTTACCTAACTACATAGTGTAATTTTCTGAAGAAGGGGTTGACACCCCTCAATTACATGTGGCTCTGCCACTGCGAGTACGTTATTGGCCCATCTCAGATAAACTAGAGCAAATCTGTAGCATAAGCATTTAGCGTAACATTACAGATTTTACAACAACTACTACTATGCGTCAGGTGGGAACGGCGAAATGAATCCTCACTTACCATATTACTCTATTTAAATTAATCTTAGACTTGTATTGTATAAAATAAAAATAAAAATAAAACAAAAAGCACTAGAAGTTCTTTATATCTTCTACTAATGTATACATTTCTGAAAAAGCTCAACTCCTTGAAGCCTAGGACTTAAAGGTACTAACATGACTAAACATATTCTCCAGCTACTAGATATCTCCTGAATAGATCATTTTCTTCCGCTGTGCCCTATCATTCACTAAGTCTGCAGATTCCAAGAAATTGTAGGTCCTTCGAGACAACTTCCTTCAAATAATTTTAGGTCTACCTTCTTCCAACATTATAGATTTTACAGTGACAGCAAAAATAACATTTCTCGTTATCAACAAAACAAAAAAAGCAAAAAGAACATACCTATGTTTTCTTCCAATTCAAGACAGAATAAACGGGTCTCATTTCGCCAAGAGAACTATATGAGTAGAAAAGGCATCTGAACTTACTGAATGTGTAGTTGTTCCTCTCTTTGTAAATGCCAACAGCCTCTTTTCCCCAGCCTGAAGAAAAGGTAAATGAAGGAATTTAACCTGTGTTATCTAAATGTTTTGGAGCTATATGAATGAGGTAAAAAGAGACCTGTCCCCTGAAATACTCGCGGAATTCATCCCAGGACTGATGCACTTTGACGACAACATATCTGTTGTCAAGAGTTAAAAGTTGAAAATCGACGATTATACAATATAGAGATCCACAGATACAAGCACTATAGAGAACTCCAAAATTTGAAAGACATTGAAAACATGACTAACTGAAGAAATGATGAATGCAGCAAAACAGGACAAACAATGAGTGAAGCTATGGATGCTGAGAAGCTATTCATAACTCTCAAACTATATCAAATAGATAGTTATAAGATCTGGCCATCAAGAAACAGGCCAAGAGATCACTTATCAAGGAAAAAAAGAAACAGGCCAAGAGATCCCAAAAAAAAATAAGAAAATAAACACTAGATTGTTAAATGGACCTTGGGCCTAACTCAACCTCAAAAGCTAATTCAAGAGTGAGGATTTTCCAAGCATATTAAAGGGACCACTCATCATGTAAGCAACCGATGTGGGACACACACACCCCTGACGCCCAAGGATGGACTTCTGGAGCATGGACAATATAAGACGGCGGTTCCAACACCGGAATAATGAATTGGGAGGGTTCTGGCACAGATACCATGATAAATGAATCTTGGGCGTAAGGTTCATTTACCATGGTGCCTGAGCAGGACCAGTTTAAATTCTTGTTTTCCGATGTTGAACTCCCATATTAAATTGTTCATGCTCCAGATGTCCATTCTAGGGGCGTGTGGGTGTGGGAGTCCCACATCATTTGCGGGAGAAGAACATGGACTCCATAAATGGTCTTGGACAATCCTCCCCTCATGAGCTAACTTTTGGGGTTGAGTTACGCCCATGAATCAATTATTTGATATACTGCAGTTTCATAACAATTAGTACACAACGTACACGAAAACATTATGAAGAGAGTCAGATATCAGTACATTGCACAGGAACAGCCTCCTAGACCAAAGACAGTATGAAAATTCGCAACTAGTGAACTGCTAAAAGGATACGGCCAATAATCAAGTCCAGCGCGCTTCAACTTTGTATTATCAATTGGAAATCCTAATGGCTGCAGAAGCAAAGAAAATTAAGAATACAAGTTTTGATGTCACATTAATAGGAGACGCGTAGATTTTACTGGTCAAAAGTAATAGCTATTCCAGCACCATGCAAGGATGTTAGTAAGATATTTAAACTAATAAACATGTATTGATACCTCAACTAGGTGCAGTCCAACAGCTGATGCTGCGCAAGTTCTTGCTATGCTTCCAGTGTTTCCAGGTATCTATCAATAAAGAGAAGTAGAAGAGATGGAACCAGTTAAGTCGTTCTGCAATCCAAAAATATGTGTTCTAATGCTTATGTGATAGTGTAACACCCCGCATTTCGGGCTAGAACGAAAACCGTCATTTCTATGCGTAGATGATCCAAAAGCCATAAATCCTATGCAAATTTTCCATGTTAATCAATTATGTAGTGTGGGAAATTGAATGAGTTTTCCGTCAATATAAGATGATACCCGGGCAAGATGTTATGGTTATTTTAAGTCCTAATCGTAAAACACCGTCATTTTGGTGCTTGGCGCGTCGCGGAGGTGGTCTATTTAACAATTGTCAAATTCTAGTAGCCTAGCGATTATAGCGCATCGCGCTGAAGTTCCAAGTCCCAACCAGTGGGATAACGCGATGGCTCCGCGTCGTGGTGACCCCAAGAATCCCATTCGTCAATTTCCAGTGAGCCACCGCGATAGTGGCGCGTCGTGGTGGCCCATAAAATTGGGCTCCCAGTTATATTTTATTCCGTCTCATTAAGGGTATATTGAGTAATTTCCACCCCCTTATCAGCTTAAACACGGGATTTTTCTCCCAAGTGACCACATTATTCATATTTCCTTCAAAAATTCATAAGAACACTCTCTAGGGTTTCAAACTAAAAACCCAAATAACTTAAGATTCAACCGTGGGTTTTCGAAACTGATTGAAGATTTGGAATCCCCAAACCATAGGCTTCAAGAATTATCCATCAAATTTCTAAATTGAGGTACTTGGGGTTTATCCTAAAACTACATGGGCTTGTTGAAAACACCCAATTATGTTTTGAAAAATCATCAAGCAAGAATTTGTTAAAGGGGTCTTGAGATCCATGATTTTATTATGCTTTATGCTTGTTTAATGATATTGTTGTTTTGGCCTTTAGGCCTTATCCTCTTAAATTGATTTACACATATAAGTATATGTATGAAACTTGAAATTGAAGATTTGTCTGAAAGCACAAATAATGAAAATCCCTCTGTTGTGATAACCTTATGTTTATGATCTTATGGTGATTGATTGAAGTGCATGATTTATGGCTTGAAAATAGTTTACTCAAATACCATAGTATTTTGAGCCCGATTTAGAGATTTAAGAGAGGGAGTTTCTTGATGTAAATATATTTTGTTAAAAGAGAAAGATTTGCATGAGATTAAGAGCTTTGACATGACCACCTTGCATCATTGAAAGTTTGACAAAGAGAGTTGCATACATGTGTTTACATGAGTTTAAGAGGAAGAGTTCTTTGAAATGATTTATTGATATGGTGGTCCCGAATTTATGTTTTGAAAACAAAGATTGTAATATGCTAATAATGGCTCAGAGATGTGACTTGCAAGTCAATGGTATGACGATACCATAAATATGTATGTCATAACAGAGTATGTTTTCAGAATATGTTTTCAGAGAATGCATGGTTTAAAGAGTTAAAAACGGGCTTAAAGAGGGTTAGGTGGTTATCCAAAGAAGGCTTGAGTTCAAGTAACTCATAGCCTAAAACCGTGATTTGCCGATCCGGGTATATTATTTTTACACTGGCGACGGCCGTGTGGCGTAGCAGAGTCAGAGACTCCAACCCTTGCGGCACACTTGGGATAGAGGTTTCCCCGCCGAGTCCATGGCGGATTCCATATAGCCCGTGGAATTTCAGAGTTGTAGGGTACACCACCTAGTGCAGAAGTAAAACAAAGAGTGTCACAGAGTTCAGATGATTTTACAGAGTCTTTCGAAAATACCCATGAGATTTCTTATTATATGATATGTTTATGAACTATTTTAAATTGCTCTCATATATGTTGAATATAAATTATTATTTTGGATATGCTCTACGTACTAGTACATTTGTATTGACCCCCTACCTCCCAGGTTCGGAGGCTCAGTCTAAGGGTCCGGCTAATCAATAGAGTATTCCAGAGAGAAGTGATCCGTGCAGTGGTGAGCCTTCTTTGTTCCAGAAGGCCTGTTATTTCAGATTATGTTATTCCGTTGTTTTGGTCTACTAGGGGCCTTGTCCTAGTTATCAGAACAGTTTTGAGATGTAGTAGAGATTACGCAGACTGAGTCAGATCTTATTCAGATGTTTTGAATTGCAGCTTTCGTTCTTATGTCTTGAATGTCAGAGTTAATGACCATGTTTTCGTATCAAATTGTATTTCCGCATCTTCTCTTATTATATGAATGTTATGCATGGCTACCAGATAGAGTAGGATGTCCGGCCCTTCAGGGTTCGGGATGTCCATCACGGCCAGGCCCTAGTTCGAGTCGTGACAAACTTGGTATCAGAGCATGTTTATAGTCCCAGGGTGTCTGCGAAATCGCGTCGGGTAGAGTCTTGTTTATGGGTGTGTAGCGCGCCACACTTATAAGCAGGAGGCTACTAAGCGTTTAGGAATGTTTCTCTTTCTTGATGTTTTAGTTCGTGCTATGGAGTCAGAATGTTCCTCTTTCATACTCTAATTCGTGCTATGGTGTCGCCCATACGGAAGTAAAGTCATCCCAATTCTTTCCTTACTTTGATGTGCTCAGATATGTCTCACTGTTGAAGTGATTCAGGTGCAGAAGTCTAGAATCTAAATGGTATAGCCCTTTTGATTGAGCCATATAAAAATTTGAAATTGGGCAAGGACTTGTGAAGAGTTCGTTAGTGCCTCAGAGTGTATTGATTCTAGTGTGAATTTTGATTCTGATGAAATCGTGCTTTTGAGCCTGCGGTATTAAGCCTTTCAAAAAAAAAATTTATGTTGCAGATGTCATGCTTAAGAGGGAATGAGGTATAGCAGAATGTTGGAACTGTATTTCCATCCGAATAGTAGTATAAGTTAAAGTGTCGGTGTCACTACCTATTGGTAGTGAGATTAGACCAAGAAGTTGGTGATACGAAGTCACAAGGTTAGAAATCAGAGTGAGGATGACTTTTGTGTAGATAAATGTGTTTAGTTGAATAAATTATGTTTGAGTATGATTTACCCCTTTATAGTGATAGACTAATGTGGTAGATAGTAGCATGTGTGGATTGTATGGTAGTCTGTGGGGGGAGTGTTTGACTCAGATTTTTATTCTTACAGAATAAGATATGTATTCTTAGATCATTGATTATTGGTGTCAAGTTTCTATCTCTTGTAACCTTGTTATCGTTGTGTTGTTGAAAACCAAAGTCTAGTGGAGCCGTGTGGGATCTATTTCGATTCATGGCAACTTATTGTCCATCTTGTTGATTCTTATGTTGGTTGGAACTGGGTGTTTAAAGGCGTAATGGCAAGAAAAGTGGTAAGGGCGATTTATTGAGTGTATGTATAGCCGAACCTTTTTGCATGAGATTGAGTTGGTATTAAAGTGATACGTCCTTGTGTGTTAGTTTAGTAGAAGGTAGAGAAGGAGTTTTTAGCTAAGGTGAGTTTTTGTTTGCTCGAAGTATGAAAATGGCTAGATTAGCCAGTAAGTTATAATTATAGACACAAGGTTGTTTGTGGAATTTGAAGGTAGTCTAAATGTACGCTTGCGTAAGTAAGTGTGATGTGAGAAAGCCGTATAAGTAGATAAGATTGTATGGGGTTATAATATAAGATTAAGGTTGACCATGTCTATTAGGTGACTCTACCCCCCTTGACCTTCTTTTCTTTGGTAGTTGTAAACTAGTACTAATTGTGAGAAGGTATGTAGTAGATTTTAGGGCATAGCAGTGATGTCATGAAGGTGTTTTGGTTGTGGGTTGTATCTAATTAAAATGAGATATTTGGGTAGAATATCTCAATTTGATGGACTAGTATATTATGTTGCATTCTTCATTGGTGGTAGATAATTGATGCTAGACGACTATAGGCTTGATGTGTTGAAATAGTGCGTGTTAATGAATTATAATAAGGAAAACCGTAAGGTCATGATCGATTATTATGGCTACGAAGTTCTAGTGTACTATTGTTTCTTGATGTTTTATTTCGTAGTTTCCAAGTGAGAATTGTGTGTAAGGTTGGGTTGTAAATCATGTTTAGCCCTAGACATTAAGTTTGAACAGTTGATGGCCATGAAGGTGGATGTGATTATTTCTTGGTTAATGATACTAGTTTTATGGAAGCGATCTAATAGGCTTGAACAGTGCATGCAAAAGCTTAAGTTTATTTGATTCGTAATGAAGTATGATGTTGTATGTATAAAGTAGAAGTATGCCAAGGTGATATGAGGTTGCGGTATTTTTCTAGGACTATTACATGTTGTGTGTGGCTAGTGGTACCGTTGAGTTACTAGGTGGAGAGAGACTAGTTAGATGGTATATGGTGTTCTAAATAGCCAAGTTAAGGAGTTTTGATAGATAATGTTAAGCCTTTTGAGATGATCTTGATTCTCATAGTAGAGAGATATAAGTTTGGAGTCGTGATGCTGGTAGACTATGACAGAAGTGGTATGGTCCATCAAAGGTTTGGAGATATCCATGTTTAGTGCTAGAAGAATTTGAGTTGCTGAATGTTTAAGATGTTATATCATGACTTTAGGGGCTATAGAAACCTAAGGGTTGAATCTTAGAAAGAGGTATTAGCATTGGTTGTTATACCTGAAGATACCGTCTTATAGGGTAAGTTTAGTTTTATGTGTATTGTTATATCTCCGACTCTAGAGTAAAGTGATTTCAGTTTATACCAGAGTGTATATAGTGGTCCACAGACTTAGAGTAATGGCTTAAATCTAAGGGGGAGATGATAGAACGAATAACCAAGTCAAGTTTTCAGATGCTAATAGATGTGCCAGTAAGTTGTGGAATTGGCTGTGAGAAATAATGATGCTCAATCTATTCTTATTTCAGCAGTTTACCTCAGTTATTCCGACACATACTCATGTTTTATGTTTCAGCTTCATGATCATAGCTCGTGTTCATACATATGATAAGGAATCATATACTCTCCTAGTTCCTAGTATGATGAGTTCCCAGTTTGTTTAGCAGTCAGAATCGCTTTCCATAAGTTATGAATTCCAAAAATTCAGATCATGCAGTTCATAACTCTTGTGCACATGTGATACTCTTAACGATCAGTGAAAATTCAGATTTTATATCAGGTACGACCTCAGATTAGATCTCTTTAATGAGTCCATGCCGTGAGTGCTCTAATCCTCACACCTCGGTAGGGTATCAAGTTATGCTTAGTACTCCCCTTATGTTCCGGATCCCGATGTTCCAATTTGCAGTGACATTTTTCCCTTAGGCCGAGATAGTGATGATGAACAGTTGTTTAGATGGGAAAGAGTAAACAATTCTTGTTGATGAAAGATGGTTGTATGCTTATTTGAGTTAAGGCGATAATTGTGGAGTAAGATTGAGGCCGAGTCTTTGATACGTGTCAAGGTTAGTTGAAGTTTTATGTGTTATATTTGGGAATAATTGTTGTGCACTTGTTTTATGTAAGTCTATAATTTGAAAGAATTTTGAGGTGAAGTTTCGTGTATGGCTTGGTTAGTTGAGGATTTTATGTGTATCATCTGAATAGTGCAGGGAAGTTGTTATGGATAGAAGTACTAGAGAATATGAGAAATATTCTTTATGAGTGGTTGTTTAGAAATGCATATGTGGGTATGAAGATAGGCTTGAATGTCATGTTTGTATGCATGTGAATGGATGCCTTGAGTGTTTGTGAATGTCTAATACGAAGTTGAAGGTGATTGCTAGAGTGGCAATAAGAATTATGCAGGAGATGAGGAATTGTGAAATACAGGGTGCGCTAAATTCATGATTCAGACTAGTACTACAGTATTATGTGGTGTGTCTTGTGATTTTGAGTTAGGCTTGAAGATGATCAGGGGATTTAGTTCAGTTTAGATAGATGAAAATATCAGCGGTCATGTAAGAAAAATAAGTGGAATCAATGAGCATGGTGTTTAAGGGGAAAGTATAGTTGAGAGAGTATTTTAGAAGTGTGGCTAATCTTGAAAGTAAGAAGTTGCAATGCCAAAGGTTTGGTAATACTATCCTAGTTTACGAGTTATATGTCTATATTCCATGCTATAGAGTACTGTCATTATTGTGATTCCTTAGTTGGATGTCTTGTGTAACTCATGTCAGAGATTCTTTGCTCCCTAATGCTACAAGAACTTCTTTAGAAAGAGTGTTGAAGAGATACTCCAGTTAAGTGTAAGTGTCCAGTGTAATTTAGTTTAACAGTCGAGCAGACAAGTTACCGTGGTTTTCCACCTTTTCACCCAGTCCTACTATCTGAAGTCCAATGCATATGACCATCCCAAAAGATAATCTGTTCCATCCGTGTAAGTTGCGAACTCAGTTCAGTCCAAGCATCATGTTTCAGATTCAGTTATTTAGTCATGACTCAGTTCATAACAGTTCAGCACATAATCTCAAATTTTCCAGCTATTTTAGCTTAGACAGTGTAATACCTTTGTACGATCTAAATCTTGTTGCCTCATGATTCGTACTTACCTAAGTTTTCACTTCCAAAACCAATGTGTGTGATTTGAGCATAAACACTTAGAGGGAAATCCTAAACTCTCAGCATGAATCAGCTCCTTAAAACAAGTAAGGGCAAGTCAGCTAAGAATTCAGTTTCATGATAGAAGTTTAAATGTTTCAAATCAGTTATATCCTTTCTTAGAAGACACATCAGGTCCGCGTTATTCCATACCTTTAAGCTTTAACGTTCCTACCCATCATTCGGGGACGAATGATCCCAAGGGGGAGATAATGTAACACCCCGCATTTCGGGCTAGAACGAAAACCGTTATTTCCATGCGTAGATAATCCAAAAGCCATAAATCCTACGCAAATTTTCCATGTTAATCAATTATGTAGTGTGGAAAATTGAATGCGTTTTCCGTCAATATAAGATTCGCCCAAATCCGATACCCAGGCAAGATGTTATGGATATTTTAAGTCCTAGTCTTAAAACACTGTCATTTTGGTGCTTGGCGCGTCGTGGAAGTGGTCTATTTAACAATTGTCAAATTCCAGTAGCCTAGCGCAATTATGGCACGTCGTGCTGAAGTTCCAGGTCCCAACCAGTGGGATAACATTATGGCTCTGCGTCGCGGTGACTCCAAGAATCCCATTCGTCAATTTTCAGTGAGCCACCTCGATAGTGGCGCATCTCGGTGGCCCATAAAATTGGGCTCCCAGTTATATTTTATTACGTCTCATTAAGGGTATATTGAGTAATTTCCACCCCCTTATCAGCTTAAACACGGGATTTTTCTCCCAAGTGACCACATTATTCATATTTCCTTCAAAAATTCATAAGAACACTCTCTAGGGTTTCAAACTAAAAACCCAAATAACTCAAGATTCAACCGTGGGTTTTCGAAACGATTGAAGATTTGGAATCCCCAAACCGTAGGCTTCAAGAATCATCCATCAAATTTCTAAATTGAGATACGTGGGGTTTATCCTAAAACTACATGGGCTTATTGAAAACACCCAATTATGATTTAAAAATCATCAAGCATGAATTTGTTAAAGGGGTTTTGAGATCCATGATTTTATTATGCTTTAAGCCTGTTTAATGATATTGTTGTTTTGGCCTTTAGGCCTTATCCTCTTAAATTGATTTACACATATAAGTATATGTATGAAACTTGAAATTGAAGATTTGTCTGAAAGCACAAATAATGATCCATCTCTTGTGATAACCTTATGTTTATGATCTTATGGTGATTGATTGAAATGCATGATTTATGGCTTGAAAATAGTTTACTCAAATACCATAGTATTTTGAGCCCGATTTAGAGATTTAAGAGAGGGAGTTTCTTGATGTAAATATATTTTGTTAAAAGAGAAAGATTTGCATGAGATTAAGAGCTTTGACATGACCACCTTGCATCATTGAAAGTTTGACAAAGAGAGTTGCATACATGTGTTTACATGAGTTTTGGAGGAAGAGTTCTTTGAAATGATTTATTGATATGGTGGTCCCGAATTTATGTTTTGAAAACAAAGATTGTAATATGCTAATAATGGCTCAGAGATGTGACTTGCAAGTCAATGGTATGACGATACCATAAATATGTATGTCATAACAGAGTATGTTTTCAGAATATGTTTTCAGAGAATGCATGTTTTAAAGAGTTAAAAACGAGCTTAAAGAGGGTTAGGTAGTTACCCAAAGAAGGCTTAAGTTTAAGTAACTCATAGCCTAAAACCGTGATTTGCCGATCCGGGTATATTATTTTTACACTGGCGTCGGCCGTGTGGCGTAGCAGAGTCAGAGACTCCAACCCTTGCGGCACACTTGGGATAGAGGTTTCCCCGCCGAGTCCATGGCGAATTCCATATAGCCCGTGGAATTTCAGAGTTGTAGGGTACACCACCTAGTGCAGAAGTAAAACAAAGCGTGTCACAGAGTTCAGATGATTTTACAGAGTCTTTCGAAAATACCCATGAGATTTCTTATTATATGATATGTTTATGAACTATTTTAAATTGCTCTCATATATGTTGAATATAAATTATTATTTTGGATATGCTCTACGTACTAGTACATTTGTATTGACCCCCTACCTCCCAGGTTCGGAGGCTCAGTCTAAGGGTCCGGCTAATCAATAGAGTATTCCAGAGAGAAGTGATCCGTGCAATGGTGAGCCTTCTTTGTTCCAGAAGGCCTGTTATTTCAGATTATGTTATTCCGTTGTTTTGGTCTACTAGGGGCCTTATCCTAGTTTTCAGAACAGTTTTGAGATGTAGTAGAGATTTCGCAGACTGAGTCAGATCTTATTCAGATGTTTTGAATTGCAGCTTTCGTTCTTATGTCTTGAATCTCAGAGTTAATGACCATGTTTTCGTGTCAAATTGTATTTCCGCATCTTCTCTTATTATATGAATGTTGTACATGGCTACCAGATAGAGTAGGACGTCCGGCCCTTCAGGGTTCGGGATGTCCATCACGGCCAACCCTAGTTCGGGTCGTGACAGATAGTTTGTTTCCCTGCTTATAAAGATGAAGTAATAAACACACCATCAAAGAGGAAATGCTAACATCCTATAGCATAGAATGATAACATTATGATTCACTTATTTAACATCATTATATAACAAATTGCAGACAAAAATAAATATACCCTCTGCTGAACCAAGCAAATGAAAACTGCCAAACCTCAAACTGTATCAAAGCACTGGTTGTCAAAACCTTTTAATTAAAAGAATTTTTCTTTACAAACTCTTTAAGTTAGATAACTTCATTAACCAGCCAAGACGGGTCAGGGAGTTGGGGGGAGAGAAACACAATGTATTTTATCCGATTACAAATTACATGCACACCAGAGGATCGACCATAATTCCATGTAAAAGAACCATATGAACATCCTACAGATGAAATTTCACTATGAAGTCATGCCACTTGAAACTAAGCATGTTAGTAACAGCTATCTTTATGCATTCAAGCATCAACTACAAAGAGTAGAACCTGTGAAATCCATTTGTGTCTTGTCACTTATATAAATAAGAAATTGTTCCCCTGATTAATGTTGAGAGTTTCCAGCAAAAGCAAATTCCCAAGTTCAATTCAGAATGTCGTTAGAGAAGTCAACAACAACATACCCCGTGTGATCCCACAAATGGGGTCTGGGAAGGGTGGGTGTAGGCAGACCTTACCCCTACCTTTGTGGGATAAAGAGGTTGTTTCTGATAGACCCTCGGCTCTGAAAAAAAGGAATCGTTTTAGAAAAGTCATTTTGTGAAATTAAAGAGAGACATCAAGGCCTATCTAAGCCTCCAATCTCATCTTATGAGTTATAGCTTACAGCTAAAGCTGACTGATTGTTCTGCAAGGGACACACCAGATGAACTAGGCCACAATTATTATATTGGAAGCATGAACTCCGTAACATGACCAAACTAGTGATGTCACAAAGTTAGTTCTACCCAGTTTAGACACAAAACAGTCGCAAGGATGAACCGAAACCCACCCAAGCCTAAGCATGCACCAAAGAAGTGGCAGCTAGCCTCAAACAAAACTAGCTAGTGCACCGCCCCTGTGGACATGTCGACATATAGTAAACAATCTAAATTTAATCTTCACCATCTCCTTTTCGGAATCATTATTAGAACTTCCTCTTTAATTGGTAACGTTGCAAATTATTATATTGGAAGCATGAACTCTGTAACATGACCAAACTAGTGATGTCACAGAGTCATTTCTACCCAATTTAGACACAAAACACTTGCAAGGATGAACCAAAACCCACCCAAGCCTAAGAATGGACCAAAGAAGTGGCGGCCAGCCTCAAACAAAACTAGCTAGCATATCGCCCCTGTGGACGTGTCGACTATTTAGTAAATGAGAAAATAATGTCACTTTCCTAAAGTACAAGGATTGATCTCGCACAACAAAAAAAGTAAATGGAACCACTATAATGTTCTTTCTAGTGCACTAATGCACTTTACAGTTTCAGAAGGACCAGCGTCCAGCAGAGCCCTAGCACGCTTCTAAAGTTTTACCTCTTATCACACATTTATAGCAACATATTTATAAAAACAAAGGCAAAGGAATCTGATAGATTGAGGAAGCGTCCAAACCTAAACAAAAGGAAGACAATAAAGTAGATGTGTGCTAGCTTTAAAGAAAACAATTTTAACTGCATACTGCATTCCCACAGCCCTGTAGAGTCGAGCAAACATCCTAATATACGTTCAAGCGATAAGTTTTTAGTTGGATTAAATTAAAAAAGCAAGCCAATAGATCAGTATCAACCCATAATTATATGATGTAAATAATCTATAACCTGTTGGCGGTTACAGTCCCTTACATCAATAACATGTTAATAGTTGAAAAACCAGCTAACCAACTAAGCAGCTCAAGAAAACGGAATGAGGATACTTAAGGTTGCATCACCTGAATATTTTAGCCGCTGGTTTACTCAAACAAAGGATATACTTTAGCATCATTCTTTTTTTGTGTGTGTGTGTCGATGCTTGAAATGAGACACTAAAACAGAATGAAACACTCACTAAAACTATGTATTAGATTGTGATTATACTATCGTCACTTCTAGTATGAGCAAGAAACTAATAATTGATTGCATATTGCAGAATTCCAACCCATTTAAAAAGCAAGAAATGCCTAATCCACGTTGCAAAAGTAAGAAATTTGATTGGCAAATTATATTGAACTTCCCTTACAGACAGGAACGTACCCCAGATCGCAAATTCTACTCAATTAATTTAGGATATCACAATGAGGGGTATATCCAACTACTTAAGAAAGGTCATGTTATGCATAGGGTCCGGGGAAGGACCGAACCACAAGGTCTATTGTATGCAGTCTTACCCAGCATTTTCCCCAAAGGCTGTTTTCACGGCTTAAACCTGACTTCCTGGTCAGGTTGAGGCAACCAGCCCGACACCACGGCAATTAAAAGAAAAAAGACAATAAAAGTGGATTATGTATGTTGACTACCTGAGGAGAAACTAAAACCACTTGTAGGAGTTTATGTTGAGCTGCTGCATCCCCACACTCAGCTCCATTTGGCAAAGGTTTAGCATCACTTCTTATACCTGCAAACGGAAATCAATCTTCAAGAACACAAGTTGGGGCTCAAAATATCGATATTTAAGACAACCCCAAGTCAGGAAAAAGAGAATTTTTTTAGCAACAAACATACATAGGGAGTGGAGTGTAGATAAACGTGAAGAGGAATATAAGTGAGGGGGATGGAGATTGTGCACCACCACTTTGGGTAACAAAAATGGAGGGAACAATGAAGACCTTGCACGGAAATGGAGGGGTGAAGCTACGGACTGAAGAGTTTTCAACCCAGCTCGCTCCATTCCGGCAACTCCAAATGCCAATGTATGTGATCCTTTACCAGTCACCACTGTCAATTTGTCTTTTTCCTTTTATGTGTAGTAGTATTTTTTATTTTATATTTTTTGGGTAAAATGTGTAGTAGTATTTACCTTCTCTTTTATGCATCTTCTGGAATCAAGAATATGTTCAATTTATATTACTGATGAGATAATAAACAAAACTAATGAGTAATAGAATGCGTAAGGACTCGTTTGGTACGGGTGATAACGGATAATTAACTTTGAAACTAATTTTAGAATGAGTTTATTTCGTGTTGGATTGAGATAAAGTGCATGAGATAACTCATTTATGAATTAGTTATCTCGAGATTGTAATGTTATTCTTGAGATAGCTAATTCCGAAATAATTAATCTTGACTTGTTTCTAACCAAATGCCCCGAGAGTGTATTGCTAGTAAATGAGTATCACATTGTTTACAGGGAATGACTAGATGATTTTTTATATTGTTAAATTCTACTCAAATGAAATGGTTTGATAACCTGAGGTCTCGGGTTTAAATTTTAATAAAGACAAAAAATATTAGGTAATTCTTTTTATTTGTTATAGTTTTAATGAACAAAGTTACTCGATATCTGTTGTTAGTGGAAGATGGCACGACATTTCATGAATTTAGTTGAGATACGCAAAAATTGATTAAGAAACCATAATTTATATATAATAATAAAGGAGAAACATAAAGAAGGTGATGTGCCACGTCACCTTCTCTATGGCCTCCATTATTATTTATTTTTTTTCTCCTTTTCTTGAATTTTTTTCTCTTTTTTTGTTTATCTTATTTGAAAAATAAATTCATAATCTATAATCTTTTCACTTTTTTTCACCAATTATTATTTAATTATATAGATAATTTTGAATTCTAGAATATATGGGTTAGGATTTTAAAATATGGTAATAATTAGGACTTTAAAATATGGTAAGTTTCTTTTCTTAAATTAGGACTAGGTTTAATTTTCAACATATTTTTATATTAATATATATTGTCCCGTCCCACGCTTGTATTTTGTGTTTTCTTCAATCATTATAATTGTCATCCGCTAGGTTAGTATATTATTCTCTCTCTTTCTCTTTTTTGAGTTGTTTTTCCTTTTCTATTGGTTGTCGTGACTTATTAATTTTTCTTTAGCTTAGAGAGTGATTTTAATTTTAACACATCATGCATTATTAAATCTATTTTGTTCGTGAATTTTGATTTCTAGTTTTGATATTCTCGTATGTTTGAATCTAACAATGTAATTATTTTTCTCATAGATATATGTGCTTACGATAAAATATCTGTTTTAAACTTTTTGTACTTCATTAAAAACCTCGTGATAGATAAAATCGTTTAATTTTAAATAATCAAAAATTATACGTGCAGCTAAACTAGTTACTTAGATAATTACTCAATTAAATGAGAATTTTAATTTCTTAATTGTATAGTTTTTTTTTTTAACTCATGTCTTTTCATTTTTTATAGTTAAGGAAGAGAGAGGGTGATGTTATCTATATATAAATTGTGTCAAAGAGAGTATGTGTTGCAAAATCATTTATAACAAAAAACATTTTCGACGAGAGATTGCAATATTATTTATATTTCCTGAAGTGATACTTGCAGAGAAAAAAAGAAAAATTACTTTCATGAATTTTATCATTATAAGTTGGTTTGATGTTCATAGTCCTAGGTTTGTTGTTCTTCCCTAGCTAGAAGAAGGAAGAAGGCCTTAGTGCTTAAAAGGGGTAAAGCTTGATGCCCTTTTTTTTTCTTGACATCTAAGCAAAATAGACAATGAGAAGAACTTTCATACTTGTTTGATATTCTAACGTAAACAAGATTCTCTTCATTCGATATTTCTTATAAGAAAAATTGTGTCATTTGGCTTTGGCAGGAAGGTGAGGATGCCGTGGTGATTACAAGATAAATTACAGCAATGGCAATTGCTCTGAAGAATTTAAAATATCATTGTTTTGACTTATTTATCATAGCATCCATTGATAGTGAAGTTCTAATTTTCAAGTTATATATATGTAGGAAATTAATTAAGAAGAAGAAAGTTTATAGACATGTGGAAGATTCACCGTGCAATGATCATATCACATATGGGTTCTGAGATTATTATAAGTATAACAGTCAATAAGTTCTTATGATTTATAAAATATATAATCTATTTTTTTTTGTCATTTACTTTTGTTTTTTTCAAATACACGATGTATATCCTTAGAGAATAAAAGTCCATCCAACGCTAAAATATTTGAATTGTGATTCAACGAAAAGATGAAGTCGTTTTCTAATGATTATTTAGTTCTAATATAAATTTATATTTTATTATATAATTTCTTAGCCTCAATGTACAAGTATTAATAGGCTAAGTGTTTTTTGGTGTGTGTCAGCAGTTTTAAAATGACATTTATTTAATTTTTACTTTTACTCCTCAAGTCTAATTTCTTAGTTAGATATAAGCCTGTCAAATCGGCCCACGTAATGAAATCAGCCCGGTTTGACCCGATTCGATAAGTCCAAGGGCTTTAGGGTATTGGGTACTGGGCCAATTTTTTTTTTGTTTTGGGCCCAGTTAACCTGGCTCTGATCCAACCCGGCTGGGGCCCGTCGGTTAATCGGCTCGGCCCGATTTTAATTTGTTTTTTTTTTTAATGAATTTTGGACCAAACTAGTCGTTGGCTCAACTGCTATATAGCCGTTTTTGGGTCTAAACAGCTAGTTTGGGCCCATTAATTAAAAAAAAATACTTTTAAAATTATTTTTTAATCCCAAAATAAATTCTATAAATATCCTACACCTTCAAATCATTTTTCACACAGTTTTTCACTTTCTCAAATCTCAATTTTCAATTCTCAAATATTTAATATATTTAATTTCCTAAAGTGCTCACTTTAATTTTTTAATTTTGCGATTACAAAGTACGAGTGAAAGTTTCTAAAGTTGCAATCTTCAGATACTTCCAAAATTTGGTATTGTCGTTCCATCTCTTACGTTTATTTTTTATTTATTGTATTAATTATTGAATATTTCATTTTATTATATTTGTGTATTTTGAATATTTTTAGTTTAATTTATACTATGGATAAATTAAGAAACCTCGCTACTAAAGGTGTTAAAAAAATTTGTCCTGGAAACGGTAGTGATAGTAAAAAGTGAATTACTAGCGGTAGAGGTACTTCAAGTAGTAGATATACCCGTGTGTCTTCACCTCCGGTACCGCTTGGTACACCTTTTGAGGAAGAAATAGGTGTAGGTGCTCACGATATGAATTAGGTAAAAGTTCAGGAAAATTACGGTATAAAAGAAGAAAATGAAGTAGATGCGGTTAATGTAGACGAAGATGATGAAAATATTGGTGAGACTCCCGTAGTAGGAAATGCTAACGTTAGATCTGAATCGGTTAATCTCCCTTCCCATCCTCCCCGTGCCCCAAGACCTCGTAAAACAACTAGTATTGTATGACAATTTTTTAAACGTATATCAGATACTGAGATGCAATGCAATATTTGTCAATAAATACATAGGCATAAAAGAGGAGGCAAACAAAGGGGTACGGGTACGTTAATGAGACATGTAAGTGATAATTACGAAAGAGAGTTAAATATTACAAAAGGTGGTGCGGATGTTGGTGGGCCAACGCAAACTAGAATGTACCCAACAACCGACCATGTAACGAAGAAGTATAATAAATTGAGGGGCCAAAAAGGAATAGCTAAAATGGTAGTTGTGGGTTGTTTGCCTTTTAGTTTTCCTTCTTTTAATGCCTTTATTCATTATATTCAAGCAATTTATAATCCTATGTTTAATGGTGTTCCTAGAAGTACTTGTCGGTCTGATATTTTTAGACTTCATTCACAATATTATTTTTATTTATCAGCATTGTTAAAAAATATTCAATGTAGATTGCCCCTAACTTTTGATCTTGGTCGTGCTGTAAATAAAGATGATTATTTAACTGTTACTTGTCACTAGATGGATAGTAATTTTATGATGCAAAAACGTATTCTTGTTTTTTTATATGATGAAGATCGTAAACATACTGGAAATTTTATTGCTGATTTTATTATTAAAGTTGCCGGATTCTATGGTATCGAAAATAAAATCTTAGGTATTGCTTTTGATAATGCTTCTAACAACAAGACTGCTATAAAAAAGTTTAAATCTAAGTTATCTCCGTCGTTGCCTGAAATTTTTCATATTAAGTGTGTATGTCATAAATATAATTTAATTGTAAAAGATGGTCTTGAGTTTTTTGAGTTTTTTATTGAAAAAATCCGTTTTGCTGTTGGTTTTATTCAAGGAAATAATCGTAGATCGAGAATTAGAGAATTTAAAATTAAATGTCAAGAAAATGGACTTGCACCAAAATTGATGCCTGAGGAAATTGACATTAGATGGAATTCTACGTATGATTTTTTTAAAACTTGTTATAAATATAGAGTTCGTATTACTAGCTTTTAACCAACATTACGGTTCATTTGTTGATTCTGCCGATTGCATGCTGCATGATTCTGATTGGGGTATAATTAATGATCTTGTTAAGTTTTTAGAAAAAATTTATGTAGCTATGGTTGAATTTTTCGGTGCTTATTATTCTACTGTTTGTAATATTTTGGCATATGTAACCGATATTTCTGATTTACTCAAAGAATATAAAAATGAAAAAGGTTATAAAGAAGATGTTGGTATCATGTTTACTAAATTTTAAAAATATTTTTTTCTGATTCCTCCTATTTACTTGGTTGGTGCTATGCTAAATCCATGCATGAAATATAATACTATGTGCCACGTTAGTACTATTATTTATGCTAACTTATAAATAAATACTAACAATGATTTTGAACAAGTACAACATGATTTGTAGACAGCTATGGGTGTACGAATGAATACATAGAAAAATTATATAATCACTATGCTGATTTATTTGACTTAGTCGTACTTACAAATATCATTCCAACTGTCGCTCCTCATCCTCTCAAGGAGCCATCATCTTCTAAAAGGCCGGCATATAGTGGTTTTCTTGATCCCTTTTATGATTTACCTTGTTGGAACAGTGTTGATGAGATAGCTTACACATCAAATTATTAGGAAGAGCTAAAATATTATCTTCGATCGCTGCTAGAGGATCGCAGACGATGGATCAACACGTTAGATTGGTGGAGGAGTAATGAAACACAATATCCCGTGCTTTCAAGATTAGCTAGAGATATCTTGAATGTTCCAATGTCAACCGTTGCATCAGAGAGCACCTTTAGTCAGGAACGACAACAACTTGGAGACAACCGACACTTATTGCGAAACAATGCAATGAATATCCTAGTTTGCCTCAGAGATTGGATTAGAACGGAAAGAAAAAACCAAGGAATGGAACCGGAGCCGAACGACGAGCAGAGACTTGAAGAAATTATGTCTTCACGGGAGAACTCAGCAGAATCAAGTCCAATGCATGGTTTTGCCCCCGTTGACTTTGACTATCCCATGCAAGTCTCCGTTAATATTAACATGAATGAGTTGGAAAAAATAATACATAATTTGTAGATTTTTCATTCATGTAAATTATAAATTTTGGATCATTTCGCAATCAATAAAGTTCAACATTCATTTACTTTTCAGTCCTTACTTTGTAATTTTTTTGATTTAATGATTTAAATTGAATTTCTAGTTTAAATTAAAAACTTACTTCTAATATATTATTAATTTACTACCAAGTATTATTAATTTATTATATTAAGTAGCATATGTTTTGTATATTTGTGTATATATCTTCTATAGATGTGTATATTTAATGTATACATGTGTATATGTTTTATAAATTGTAAATATATTGTAATGTATATATATTGTAGTATATTTTATTTAAAGTAGTAAATATACATTGAAT
>NC_061111.1:146142427-146148189 GCF_002878395.1 Capsicum annuum
AAATTCAATTTAAATCATTAAATTGAATTTCTAGTTTAAATTAAAAACTTACTTCTAATATATTATTAATTTACTACCAAGTATTATTAATTTATTATATTAAGTAGCATATGTTTTGTATATTTGTGTATATATCTTCTATAGATGTGTATATTTAATGTATACATGTGTATATGTTTTATAAATTGTAAATATATTGTAATGTATATATATTGTAGTATATTTTATTTAAAGTAGTAAATATACATTGAATGGTGCGTATATGTGTGTATATATCTTCTATAGATGTGTATATTTAATGTATACATATGTATATGTTTTATAAATTGGTATATAACTAACTAACTAACTAACTATATATATTGTAATGTATATATATTGTAGTATATTTTATTTAAAGTAGTACATATACATTGAATGATGCGTATATATGTGTATATATCTTCTATAGACGTGTATATTTAATGTATACATGTGTATATGTTTTATAAATTAGTATATATAACAAACTAACTAACTAACTAACTAACTAACTAACTATATATATATATATATTGTAGTATATTTTCTTTAAACTTTAAAGTAGTACATATATATTGAATGGTGCGTATATATGTGTAATTGTGTATATATTTTTTAAATTCTAATGTATTATATACTATATATATAGTGTATGTATGTTGTTTAACGTATTTAAAATGTATGTAGGTAGGTATATATAGTGTATATTGAAAACAAGTTTTTTATTTTATTTTTGACCGAATTTTTAACCGGGTTTAACCGGATTGGGTTAAATGGGCCGGGTTAGGGTTGTTTTTAAAATTTTTACTGTTGAGCCCGGCCCAGCTTGGCCCCGGACCGGCCCACAACCCGGATAATTTTAACGGGCCGGTTCTGGGTTGTCCCGACCCACTTGACAGCCTTAGTTAGATAGAATTTAACTAAGCCTTATTAGTGTAATATGTAATAGAAATTGCTATTTATATATTCTATCTTTTACTTGTCATTTATCTTTAATTTTTTTCCTTTTTTTCTTTTCCCTTAGTTTTTTTTTAATTACTTATATTACCAAACAAAACTTCATTTATGATTGCTATTGTGTTCTCAAACACCACGTTCTTCCAAGAGAGTGGATCAGTCGAAACAATCAATTCTAACAACAGTTGCAATCTGAACGGATATGAGATTTATTTCTTTGATGTAGAATTTTACTGTCTTTATTTTCATTACAGTCATAGCTTTCTATTAGCATAATTATAAAATAATTAATAGTCATATTTATGACATTATTTGGTATTTCATGTTATAATCCTACACATAGAGATATTATAAAATTTTGTATAAATGATCATATTAGTTTTTTAAGACGGTATACTTTTGGTTCTTATTATATTCATGTTTTAGTTTGACTGACAGAATGAGATCGATGAAGATTTTTAAATGATAATCGGTTTGTGGGATTGAATGTTGACGATGACTTGAAGGATTGTGCATTCATTTCGTATTTTTTCTTCCACTTTTTAATAATCAAGGCTGTAAAAATAATGTTATTTATTTATTGATATATTCTCTCCATGAATTATCTTTATTTTGTATTTTATAGAAATTTCTAATTGTCATAAGTTTATAATTTCGTTCAAAGCACGGATAAGTTCACTAGTTATTAAAAATAAAATATATTGTGTTCACGATGGTTGTGCAACATCTGAGGAACAATCGTGGATCCTTCCATTGCAATTGAGCTTTATCTTTATCAATTTTGGTTGCCCATATGCAAGCCTATTAGCATGACTCTGGACTCAAGTGTTGTCTATTCAAGGTAGTCGAGTATATTGTTATTATTTTTTATCATTGCTGAGATAAGCCTCTCAAATGGGCCGGGTTGGCCGGATCAACCTGGCCCATTTAGTAAAATTGGCCTGATTTGACCCGACTGATCAGCCCACGGGCTGTAGGGTATCGGACAGATTTAAATTTTTTTTACACAATTAACTCGGCCTGGACCAAAACCGATCCAGGCCCACAGGTTAACCGACCCGATTTTATTTTATTTGAGAAAAAAAATTGAGAGATTTGGGTCAAACTAGCCATTGGCCCAACGACTATGTAGCATTTTTGGGTCCAAACGACTAGTTTGGCCTTTTTTTTAAAAAAAAAAATTACATTTAAAATTATTTTTTAACCCTAAAAAAATTTCTATAAATACCCTACACTTTTAAATTATTTTTCACATAATTTTTCATTCTCTCAAATCTCATTCTCAAATATTCTATATGTTTAATTTCCTAAAGTGCTCACTTTAATTTTTTAATTTTGCGATTACAAAATACAAGTGGAAGTTTCTAAAGTCGCAACTTTCGGATACTTTCAAAATTTGATATTGTCGTTTCATCTCTTGCGTTTAGTTTTTAATTAGTGTATTAATTGTTGAATATTTAATTTTATTATATTTGTGTATTTTGATTTTTTTTAGTTTAATTTATATTGTGGATAAATTAAGAAACCTCGCCACCAAAGTGTTAAAAAAATTTGTTCCGGAAGCGATAGTGGTAGTAAAAAGTGATTTACTAGCGGTAGAGGTACTTCAAGTAGTAAATATACCTGTGTGCCTCTGATACCGCTTAGTCAACCTTTTGAGGAAGAAGTAAGTGTACCTTTAGGTGTATGTGCCCACGATATGGATCATGTAGAAGCTCAGGATAATTACGGTATGGAAGAAGAAAATGAAGTTGATGCGGTTAATTTAGACGAAGATGATGAAAATATTGGTGAGACACCCGCAGTAGAAAATGTTAACGTTAGATCTAAATCGGTTAATCTCCATTTCCGTCCTCCCCGTGCCCCAAGAGCTCGTAAACCAACTAGTATTGCATGACAATTTTTTGAACGTATATCAGATATTGAGGTGAAATGCAATATTTGTCAATAAATATATAGGCATAAAAGAGGAGGCAAGCAAAGGGGTACGGGTACGTTAATGAGACATGTAAGTGATAATCACGAAAGAGAGTTAAATATTGCAAAAGGTGGTGCGGATGTTGGTGGGCCAACGCAAACTAAAATAGACCCAAGTATAATAAATTGAGGGACAGAAAAGAAATAACAAAAATGGTAGTTGTGGGTTGTTTCCTTTTAATTTTCCTTCTTCTGATGCCTTTCTTCATTATATTCAAGCAATTTATAATCCTATGTTTAATGGTATTCCTAGAAATACTTGTGGGGCAGATATTTTTAGACTTCATTCACAATATTATTTTTATTTATCAACATTGTTAAAAAATATTCAATGTAGAATGTCCCTAACTTCTCATTTTTGGGCGTGCTATAAATAAAAATAATTATTTAACTATTATTTGTCACTGGATAGATAGTAGTTTTGTTATGCAAAAACGTATTCTTGCTTTTTTATATGATGAAGATCGTAAATATGTTAGAGATTTTATTACTGATTCGATTGCTAAAGTTGCAGAATTTTATGGTATCGAAAATAAAATCTTATGTATTGTTTTTGATAGTGCTTCTAACAACAAGACTGCTATAACAAAATTAAAATCTAAGTTATCTCCGCTGTTACCTGAAATTTTTCATATTAAGTGTGCATGTCATATATATAATTTAATTGTAAGAGATGGTCTTGAGTTTTTTGAGTTTTATATTGAAAAAATTCGGTTTACCGTTGATTTTATTCAAGGAAATAATAGTAGAAGTAGAATTAGAGACTTTAAACTTAAATGTAAACAAAATGGACTTGCACCGATATTGATGCCTGAAGAATGTGATACTAGATGGAATACTACGTATGATTTTTTTAAAACTTGTTATAAATATAGAGTTCCTATTACGCTATCTTTTAACCAATATTGTGGTTCGTCTGCTAATTTTGATTGGGTTGTAATTAATAATCTTGTTTAAGTTTTTAGAAAAAATTTATATAGCTACGGTTGAATTTTTCGGTGCTTATTATCCTATTGTTTGTAATATTTTTGCATATATAACCGATATTTCTGGTTTGCTCAAAGAATATGAAAATAAAGAAGGTTACAGAGATGTTGTTGGTGCCATGTTTGCTACATTTAAAAAATATTTTTTTCGATTCCCCCTATTTACTTGGTTGGTGCTATGTTAAATCTTTGTATGAAATATAATACTATGTGTCACTTTAGTACTCTTATTTATTCTAATTTAGAGATAAATACTAAACATGATTCTAAACAAGTACAGTCTGATTTGTGGACGGCTATGGGTGATGTGAATGAATACATAGATAAATTATATAATCACTATGTTGATTTAGCCGTACCTACAAATATCACTCCAACTGTCGCTTCTCATCCTCCCGAGGAGACATCATCTTCTAAAAGGCCGACACATAGTAATTTTTCCAATCACTTTTATGATTTAAATTGTTGGAACAATGTCGAGGAGGGAGCTTACACATCAACTTATCGGGAAGAGTTTAAGTATTATCTTCGATCGCTGCTTGAGGATCGCAGACGACGGATCACCGCGTTGGATTGGTGGAGGAGTAATGAAACACAATATCCTGTGCTTTCAAAATTAACTAGAGATATCTTGAATGTTCCAATGTCAACCATTGCATCGGAGAGCGCTTTTAGTCAAGGAGGACAATAACTTGGAGACAACCGACATTCATTGGGAAGCAATGCAATGAATGTTCTCGTTTGCCTCAGAGATTGGATTAGAGCCGAATGAAGAAATCAAGGAATGGAAGCAGAGCCGAACGACGAGCAGAGACTTGAAGAAATTATGACTTCACGGGAGAACTCAGTAGAATCAAGTTCAATGCATGGTTTTGCCCCCGTTGACTTTAACTATCCTATGCAAGTCCCCGTTAATATAAACATGAATGAGCTGGAGAAAATGATACAAAATTTGTAGATTTTTCATTCATGTAAATTATAAATTTTGGATCATTTTGCAATAAACAAAATTCAGCATTCATTCATTCCTTAGTCCTTACTTTGTAATTTTTTCCATTTAATGATTTAAATTGAATTTCTAGTTTAAATTAAAAACTAAGTTTTAATATATTATTAATTTACTATTAAGTATTATACTATTGTTAATTTATTATATTAAGTAGCATATGTTTTATTTAAAATAGTATATATATGTGTATATATTTTCTAAAATAGTATATTATATATTTAACGTATACATGTGTATATGTTTTATAAATAAGTATAGAACTATTTATATAAATATTGTAGTGTATATATATTGTAGTATATGTTTTATTTAAAGTAGTACATATATTGAATGGTATATATATGTGTGTATATATATTCTATAAACGTATATATTTAATGTATACATGTGTACATGTTTATAAATTAGTATATAACTATATATATAAATATTGCAGTGTATATATATTGTAGTATATGTTTTATTTAAAGTAGTACATATATTAAATGGTATATATATATGTTTATATATATTCTATACACGTATATATTTAATGTATACATGTGTATATATTTTATAAATTAGTATATAACTATATATATAAATATTGTAGTGTATATATATTGTAGTACATTTTATTTAAAGTAGTACATATATATTGAATGATGCGTATATATGTGTATATATCTTCTATAGACATATATATTTAACGTATACATGTCACATGTGTATATGTTTTATAAATTAGTATATAACTATAACTATAACTATAACTATAACTATAACTATATATATATATATATATATATATATATAGTTATAGTTATAGTTAT
>NC_061111.1:146148289-146159442 GCF_002878395.1 Capsicum annuum
TATATATATATATATATATATATATATATATATATATATTAGTATCTATATATATTGTAGTATATGTTTTATTTAAAGTAGTATGTATAGTCGTATATATTGAATGTTATGTATATATATATAATTGTGTATATGTGTATATATTTTTTAAATTCTAATATAGTATATACTGTAGATATAGTGTATATAATTGTTTAACGCATTTAAAATGTATATAGGTGGGTATATATAGTGTATATTGGAAAAAAACTACTTTTTTTGTATTTTGACCGGTTTTGACCGAATTTTTAACAGGATTTAGGTGGGTTAGATCGGGTTGGGCTAAGTGGGCCGGTTCAGAGTTGTTTTTTTAAAAAATACTGTTGGACCCGGAATCGGCCCGGCCCACTTAACCAGGCCTAGAACCGGCCCAGCCCACAACCCGGTTAACATTAATGGGCCGATTCTGGGTTGACCCAGCCCGACCCACCTGACACCCATATGCTGAGATATTTGATCGTATAAGTTGTTTTTATTTTTCTATTATATAGAAGAGGTGGTTTCGACCACCTCTTATACAGTTACCAAAATATCCCTTTACTCCCACTTAATTACATATCATATCCCAATATATAATAATTTTATTGTTTCATCATAATGGTTTAAATATTTAATATATTCTATTAATTTATATTAATTAACTATAACTACATATTGAAAGTATTTTTTTTTATTTATTTAATTGGCTATCATGTTCAAAACTAATTTGTTATCACAAATCACAATAATTAATAACTTAAAATATTTTAAAAACATATATAAATTTTATTGACTCTCATTATTTTAGCAATGCCACGTAAATTGAGAAAAAAGAAAAAGTACTACAAATCATAATAATTAACAACAATATTTAAAAGATACATAAAATTTTAGTTGACTCTCAAAATTATATCGAAGCCACATAAATTGGGATACAAGGAGTAAATATATTATTTGATAATTACGTAAAAAATATTATAAATCACAATAATTAACAAGTTAAAATACTTTTTTAAAAATAGATAAAAATTCTATTCAACTCTCAAAATTTTATTGGTGCAGCATAAATCATGATAAAATAAAAAATTATTTTCGACCACCTCTTATGCAATTACCAAAAATAAACCTCCACTCCCACTTAATTACATACCATACCCCAATATATAATAATTTCATTGTTTCATCATAATGGTTTAAATATTTAATATATTCTATTAATTTATATTAATTAACTTTAACTACATATTGGAAGTAATTTTTTTTATTTAATTGGTTATCATGTTCAAAACTAATTTGTTATCACAAATCACAATAATTAATAACTTAAAATATTTAAAAGACATATAGAAATTTTATTGACTCTCATTATTTTAGCAATGCCACATAAATTGAGATAAAAGAAAAAGTATTGTAAATCATAATAATTAACAACTTAAAATATTTAAAAGACATATAAATTTTTAGTTGACTCTCAAAATTGTATCGAAGCCACATAAATTGGGACACAAGGAGTAAATATATTATTTGATAATTACGTAAAAATTATTATAAATCACAATAATTAACAAGTTAAAATACTTTTTTAAAAATAGATAAAAGTTCTATTCAACTCTCAAATTTTTATCGGTGCAGCATAAATCATGACAAAATAAAAAATTATCTTAATTAATTGCAACTAAATGTTTAAAATAAATCAACTTTATTATTTTAATTGACTTTTATATAGAAAAATAATCTTTTTATTTATTTATTTATTTTAGTAAATTTAAATTTTCAAATTATTTTTTTCTTATATAGAAATACTAATATTTAAAATTAACTTTAAATTTTTGAAGTACAGCATTAATAAATTTAATTTAATAAAATAAATTTCTAATGAATATTTTCTTAGAATTTGTGTTGGGTCAATATGTATCAAGTTAGAAAGAAATAAAGAAAAATGTATAGTAAAATTTTATTATTGTGAAAGATAATTATAATGCACTATTCAATATTGTTTAATAATATTATATTTTGCATATGCAAATATAGCATCCCGTATTTAATTAATATACTATTTCAGTGAATTATCAATGATTACTATTGGATATGATAAAATTATATTAATTTTTATAGTAATAACATAATCAATCTCTTTTAATTAATTATTATGTGTCATCTAAGTATTAAGAAAATAAATAATATTTAATAAAAAATAAAATAGACATAGAATGCGAAATTAACTCTGAATGTTTTAAATTAAATTTTCATCTTTCGAATGATGATTTTACTATATCACTCCTTATTATAAGTCATTTATGTATTAGAAAAATAAGAATAACAAAATGATATGTCAACATAAAATATTTGATTAACTATCAAAATTATATTAGTGCTACATAAATTGGGACGGGACAGAAGAAGATATAAAGCAATATATATTTTTGAAAATAAAATAAAAAGTACTGTAAATAACAATAATTAACAAATTTTTTAAAAAAAATTGACTGATTTCTGTTTCAGCTGCTTCAATTGTGATTTTAATGTACAGTAATGTTTAAAGAGGGTAAAATGGTATAATGAGATTTAAAGAGAATAAAATGTATGTAGTAAAGTGTGAGAAGAATAAAGCATAAGTAAATTTTATTACTATATTTTAAAGAAATTAAAGAAAAGAAGTATACAGATTATTTGCAAAAGATTTTTACCAACTAATTTAAATATAAATAAAGTAAATTTAACTACCAAAAACGTGTATCTATCACAAATTTGTTACCAAATACTTCACACTTTCTTAACATTAGCAAATTTTCTATCAAATATGTGTAGCCATCTTTTTCAACTTTTTACAGTTCCTCAATATTAATTAACATTTCTCTGTTTTAAAAATAAAATAAAGAAAAGAAAATCTCAACTCTTCTTTCTCTATTAAAAAACAACACTCTTTTCCTGTGTTAAAATTAATAATTAAACAAAACAATAGCGAATCTAAGGTATGTATTCTCTTTATTGGGTAAGTTTACATGATTCTTAATTTTTACGATATTGAAAATATAATCTGCCGGATATTTGATTTAAGCCATTTCATCAAATACGTGTCGGTGTGTACGAATGAGTGGTCGACAGACACACAGTTGTTGAACCTGTCACCAATAATGGTGGGATGGAAGTGCCCCTACTTTCTCCAACAAAGTTGAACACAGTTCCTTTTTCAGCTATCGAGCGTCTACGACCAGGTGTTGAATTTGGTAAGCTCCCAGTTTACGTCTACACCTCTTTACCAGATTATCTAACTGAGCCCTACTAATTAAATCAATTGTTGTTGTATTATTTTTCGTTACACCAGACTTATTCGCGGTAGTAGCCAATTGCAGCACACTGCAATATGCCACCGATCAAAGTAAGCACTTCCGGGAGGCAATTGTCATAGATCAGAGGTAGGCTACTCAACCCTTCTCGCTTATTAAAGCATTCTTGCGTGGTAAAAATTTATATGTATCTTACATCAACCAGCAAAAAACCTTCCCTATTTACTATATGGGATGATTTGGCCAACAATGAAGGCGCTACACCACTACATCACTTGCATGAGCACCCTGTTATTCTTGCTAAACATATTGGAGTTACTCATGAATTCCTCGGTGGTATGTTGTTTACATCAATCTCTGTAACTTTTCCCTGTTACCGCTGCACTCATTCCTCTGTATTTAATTAAAATTCCTCTCTATCTGTAACATTCACAGTTATAAGATTAGCCACAAGGTATTAGTCAACAATCTTACTGAATCCTAAGTACGTGCAGGCTGCTACATTGATGAAGTGGTACTTATTAACTAATCCCCTATCTCCATGTCATACTACTCAAATACTTTTACTAAAAAACATATTCGCTATTTGACTTAAACTTTTCTCAGGGTGGAGGACAATGAAAAAATGTTGATATCGTACACTTTACGAAGCTCATCAGTATCAACTTCTTACCTGACTCTTGCACCTATTAAAGATGAGGTTTTCCCTATATCCATAATTTGCTCATAAATTGTTTAGACTCCAGCTACAAAAGCCAAGCTTCAGATTTCACGACCAAACACCTGGTATGTTGGCTGTTACATCCTTCATTGAAGCAGAAAACCCGACTGTTCAAACATTACCATCACAATGGCTCCCGGAGAAACAGGTAAGAAGCAAAAACTCTTAAAGGTAATAATACTTTCATTAATTTCTTTTCTATTGTATCATACCTCCATTTTAACTTCTTACATGTAACACTTCCACTATGAGACATCTGTAGTATAACTCTCGACTAAAACAAAAGAGTACCTTGTTGTTCTATTAATAGTCAAGTTTATCTGCAGCATCTCAATGAGCTACTTGTGATGATCATTAATGATATGGTACAAATATTGGTTCATCAACTGCTTCGAAGTTTGCTATTCGGGCAAAATTTATTTCCGCTATGTTTTATCTCTGACATTTATAGCATGTCAACCACAACAACAGAGGTGGACCTATATGTATCCATGGGGGTGCACGTGCACCCGTTAACGTCGAAAAAAATTCTTTGTATATAAGTATATGTACCTTGAGAAATTAGGATATAGTTAATAGTGCACCCAAACAATAACGGAAGTGCACCTTGGTGTGTTGGTTGAAGTTAGATGTCTCGTCCACGCAGCCATGGATCGAGTCTGGGGCCGCACATCCTTTTTAGCTTTTATATGTACTTCCATATTTAATTATTTAAAGGCTACTAATAAATTTATAACATCAAAACTGTTGTTCTGGGATGAGATTCGATCCCACGACCTTATATGGTGAATCCACCTTAACCATTAAGCTACCACAATTGATGGTTCATAAAAGTTAAAACTTAACATATTACTTAAACTTTACTGGTGAATCCACCTTGAACACTAAGCTATCATAATTGATGGTTCATAAAAGTTAAAACTCAACATATTAGTTGAACTTCATATTATAAGAAGGTAAGGTTAGCTTATAACTCAGATTTATTCTATATATTTATTTTTTCAGTACTGTTCATACCATTAGCGATCAATCAAATATGATAATATCCTTTAATCGACATTGAAAGTTTTGCTAACGTCTACGTTAAGATAATATTGATGCACCACAGTATTAGCAAAAGCAAAAAGGGCAAAAAGCTTCAAGGTTCATTGTGTTTAATCACAAAGTATAAATAAAGCGTGAAATTTAATTAAAAAAAAACATAAAGGAAAAAAATATATAAATATATGTCTATTCCAAAACTAATAAGATAAGCATGAATAACAAATATATGAACAAAGAAATTATTTTTTTTTTTGAAAAAGTGAAATATCAATTGTTTAGCGTTCGTCTCTTTAGAAAAACCTAATTGACAAGGGAAAGTATGTCTTAAAAATTAAAACCTAAAGTCCACTTTAAGCGAGTTAAGCGCTCATCACATTTTGAATCTTGCTTCAAGGCTTATGCGCACCTTTGACAACACTGGTGCACCCACAGACTTCAAATCCTGGGTTCGCCTCTGCACAACAAGCGGGTAAATATAATACTCACGCTTTCCATCATTGCTTTTTTCTACTCAGTGCAATCACAATTAATTTATCTCCTCATTTTGTAGCCTCTTTATCTGAACAGGTAAATAGAACAATATAATCCTACACCTCCTTTTACTACATCATCGTACTAGAAAAATAAAATACTGTATTTTCCTTCGCTTACTTAAATTATCTCTACAGGTGACAAGTGCCCAAAGTTAGCTGTAGCCAAGTCTGCCTACCTCCGCCAACGTCATACAGACAGCCGCATCAACAGGCTTTTTCATTTTGGTGTAACTAATTCTAGTCACAACTTGCATGTTAATCGTTTTGGTATAAATAGCTTACACAGGAAAATAGTAGCAACTATTTCTTTGGTGTAACTAATGCTATAGTCACAACTTAATGTGACAGACCTACATGTCAATAGTTTTTGTATAAATAGCTTGCATCTATTTCCTTCTCGGCATTTATTATTGTAATCTTCTATTAACTTGCAACAAGAAGGGAAGATGGATATCTATTTCCTTATCAGAATTTACATCAATTTCTTACTATGATACTTCTGTTAAAATTTGATACAATTTTGATAGCGGCATATAAAATGCACGATTACAAATGATAGCAGCGGCATATTATTGGGCCTGTACTAGCGTGGGCTTCTGCATCTAGTAATACTAAATTAGGCTCTGACACTTAAAAGATGCTTTTCAGTATTAGAAGATTAAAATCTACTGCTTAAATTAAGCCAATTTAGAGCTCCTACATAGGATGTGCTCTTATTCATATACCAAGGATTGATTATTAGTACTGATACTAATTGTGGTTTTAATTAGTATGTCTAGTAGGTATTATCAAATTCTAGCGTATCTTCCTCTTGAAATGAAGGAAATACAATTATGTTTAAGAGCTTCCCAATTCTTTTCCTAATTCCTTCTAAAATTATTTTATCTCAAAACTCAATTGGTAATTGGAGAAATCTGATCTAGACAACAATATAAAAAAGTTAAACTGGCACAAAATTTGATTTTTATTTTCTTGGAGAGGAAGTGGCCAGTAACAATCTATGCCCCTTTCTAAAATGACATTTTTCATGCTTGATTCTATGCTAAATCTGACAATGACGAAGTCCTAATCCAATTTGATTAAAGATAAGCTGTTCAGATTTCACTGGTATATGTACCCACGCATTGCGCAAATAATTATATAAAGAAGATAACTTTTTGAGATAATTGTATAGCTACCCATAATATAACAATTAGAATTTCAAAACAATGAGTAACCTATCTCATAATGAACATTGTAGCACAAAATCTATTAAAACAACTTAAAAAAAAATCATCTTTTCACACTTAGCAGAGACTTCACAAAAATTCATACATATAATATCACATTAAAATTTCATATAGATATTCCTTAGAGAAATGCAAATATTGTTCTATATTACTTTCAAGATTTAACTAAAGTTACTGAGTTTTCTATTATAAAGACTGATCTTTATATTGTCGTACCTTGACTCATACACATAGTGTAATCGGGATTGAGCTCAAACATGATTTAACTTATTTTAGTTTGTAAAATCTAGTAGAACAAAAAGTGCTATAATTTCAACATCCAATAAACAATTGTTGAAGTGTTCTTTCGGTTGAGAAAATATATTGACTTATCCTTGCAGTACCTGATAAAAATATGGGGCATACTATATTAAGTATCTCGAATAGAATTTTGAAAAAAAAAAATTAAAGATGACATATTTGATTATTTGAACACAATAATAGTTATGCATATCTGTGTCTTGTCTACTATGATGGACTACTAAGAAGAAAAAATATATTCAAGGAAAAAATAGCTTGAAAAATAAGCAAGGTCACAAATTGGAGGAAAACAGATAAGTCTGACCTTGTCTACATCAACTTCATGCATGTTCTATTATATTCATAAGTAAATGTATAAATTCTAGGATCTTAGTTCAGAATTATTCTCTCTCGGAATTTTTAATAAATACTCTCTTAGATTTTGAGACGGCATATACATAACAAGCTTACCATATACATTATTAACATATATATAACAACTAGCTGATTTAATAGTACATCACCGTCCGATACATAACTCATTGAGTATCAATATCACAAAGATACATTAAGAAACATAAGTCTTATGTATCAGTAGCACAAAAAAGTATTTTGATACATGATTTTTGTAGATTTTCAATTTATTATGCATATGTAACCTAATATTCAATAAGATACATAGCTTTTGTACATTTGTGGAGGATCGTGTGATGCATCTTCTTGTGCTTTTCTATCAGATACATCATTCTTATGCATCTCCGAACATTCTTAACAGTTACATCATTTGTATGTATCTTCAATAACATCATCATCTTCAACCTCCATTGACGAATCTCCTAACTCCAGAATTTCTCAAGGCTTGAACAATTTTGTACGCCGCTGTGGATGGATTCGAGATGTGATGGTGCAGGACATCGTGGATTCAAAATTTGATGGAGAAAATTTAAGGTTTGGTTCAGATACGTATATAAATTCTTTATTAATCATTTGAGATCTATATATACATTAGAGATCTAATGATAGAGGATGTTGTCGTGGACCTCTCTCCGGCCACTCGATGCTTTACCTGTTCGTAGTACATATACTTATTCATATTTTTGCAATTGTTGAGATCAACATTGGAGGAAGCACGGGTCAGCGGCGCGATATTGACGGGTCAACGGCGCGATATTTTTGCAATTGTTGAGATCAACATTTGAAAGCTGATGGTGAAAAAAAAAGTGAAGGCAATAAAGAATAAATAATTGTAATGAATGACTAGAGTAGTAACGAAAAAAGAGAAATGGCCCCCTTTATTTTTTTTTTTTCTCTTTCATATGACTATAATTGTACACACATATTTCATTATGTTAAGTTATAATTAGATTTTGTCAATTTTTATTGTGATACTTTTTTCTCTTATTTCTTAAAACTGTATTTTAGAAACGCAATGACGATAAGAATAGGATGATAGATATGACAAAATAGAATGTTGAAAAAGAGAAATGACCTCCTTTTATTTTTTGCTTTCTTTGTATGACTATAGTTGTACACATATATTTCATTATGTTAAGTCGTGATTAGATTTTGTAAATTTTTATTGTGATATTTTTTGCAACAATCTAAAATGAACATTATGTGCTTGATGTTATTGTTTTTTGCATGTTAGTGCATTCCTAATTTCTAAATTTGATATTGAGGTTAAAAATTATCATTAGATGCATTTTGAAGAATGAAAATTTAATTTCAAAAACCTCGAGAGTTTTTGAATTAATTTATTTTACATTTTTTTAGCTTCTAAGCTCCTTTTTTGTTTTTATTTTTTTGGTGTTTGAAGAAAAAAATTATTTTTAAACATTTTCTTTTAGGTCAGAAAAGTATAAAAATTAGCTAAAAGTAAAAAAAAAATGAATATGTCCAACTTATAACTTTAACACTTAATTTATTGGCTATTTTTAAAAAATAATTAAAAAAATGAATACACTCTTTGTTCAAGCATTAAATTAAAAAAATTGATAATAAAATAGAGTATTGGAGTGTAAAAAAATGAAAGAAATTAAAACATTATTCACAATTTTTTTGTTTTGAAAAGAAAAGAAGAAGGCAAATAGCATCTAAGGCCATAAATTTATATTTATGTAATTAGATAACCTTTTTAAAGTTATATAAAAAGCATCTCTTTTAGTTCAGATAATTACTATTTATTTTTATATTTTAATACAATACCTAATTTATTTTTTCCTTTGTTTTTTGGTTTTTCTATTTTCTAAGTAATTAATGTAAAAATTGATTCCTTAATTATTATAATTAGTAATTTACTATCCTTTTCATATTTTCATTATAATTATTGGTAGTTACAACTCAACATTAAAAGATGTACTTACAATTAAGTTGATGTATATTGTGATCATGTGGCGTACCCCTTCAAATTCTTTATGATAAAGCATTAGTGCAAGCATATATTTTTGTATTCCTTAAATTTCATTACTAGTTAATTGATGAAGTTTTAAAGTTTTAATCATTTTTCAGTTTTGAAATTAATTAGAAATTAATGCTACCACCTTTTCACATATCAATTATGACAGTTTCTTGGGGGTTTGAGTCACAGGTGACAAAAGACTTTTAAAATGATGTGTGGGTGATACAAGTCTTAATTATTGAGTGGAGGTGACAATTACTTTATTATGGATTAAGAAAGTTGAAAAAGTTTGAAAATAACCCACAAGTTTTTAAATTTACACTTTGATCCCAATGTTTACCTAATATAATGGAAAACAGAGGGAAAAAAAGGCGTCTTTCTCTCTTCTCATCCATTGTTGTTTTCTCTCTTTTAGCGATTTTTGTTGTTCATTATTTATGTTGCTTTATTCATCATCTTCTGCTTCATTATCACCATCTTCTACTTCATTATCATCTTCATCTTCTTCTTGTCGACCATTTGTTGTTGTTGGTTTAGCGCTACTATTGCTATCTGACCAATTTCTTAGGTTAAATTTTGTTTCCTACATCACTTTCCACTCTGACATTACTTCATAGGTGACTTTGGTAAGTAAAATTATGATTTTTATTCGTATTTGTCATCTGGGTACAATATTGTTTTTCCAATAATGGATAGAACCCCGATCATGAAACCAACATAAGTGCCCACAATTTAAACAGATCAATCATTTGGTTCATCAGATGAGTAATCTGTTGCATAAGAAGATTTATCTGTTGCATCAGACTGTTTATCTGTTGCATCAGACTTGTTATCTGTTGCATCAGACTTATTATCTGTTGCTTCAGACTTATTATCTGTTGCTTCAGACTAATTATCTGTTGCATCAGACTAATTATCTGTTGTAACGGATGATTAATCTGTTTGAAACAACATAAATCAGCCCCTGCCACAAACCCAACAGATAACCAATATGTTTCAACCCTTGCTATTGCTACTGAATTCAAAATTATTTCTTACGTCGAATTACTCGTCCCAAATTTCCTAATTTGATTTCTCATTTTACTTGTCTTTTTCATTAATCAAGAAATGATTTAAAGAAAATTCATGTTTTACCCTTTGCATTAATCACTCTTTCTTCAAATTAAAATGGAAACATCATTTAATAGGGGGACTATACCCCGACCCACGTTAAAAGCTTTCTTCTCTTATGAAATTTCAATTGAATAACAAATAATGATTATTTCAAACACCGTCTACTGTCCCACCAACTAATCAGTGGGTTATGGTAAACAAGACATGTTAATAATTATTTTTCTTAATCAATATGACATCTCAATTTGGGACGGATAATTTGAGACGGAGGGAGTACAGATTAAAAAGTCAAAGCCAAGCAACAAACTAGTCATCTCTTGAAACAGACTATTTATCTGTTGTATCAAACTGATTATTAGTTGCATCAAACTTATTATTTGTTGCAACATATGAGTAATCTGTTTTGAACAACACATCAGCCCATGCCACAAACCCAACAAATAAATCTTTCTATTGCTATTGAATTCCAAATTATTCTTTTTTTCGTCCAATCGTCGACATGTTTGTTGAGAATATAATAGACAGAATGAA
>NC_061111.1:146162442-146177316 GCF_002878395.1 Capsicum annuum
GGAAGGAGCAGAGAGCTGCTCAGTTGGTTTGAAGAAAGTCGTTGTGATGAACCCAATTCTCAGCCCAAGTAAACAAGGGAATGATTGATTTAATTCATAAACTTAATGACTAAACCATTACAATAGAGAATGAGATTCAAAGCAGAAGGGATAAAGGATTAAGAAGGATGATAGAGAGAAACAAACTGTCGAGTGGGAGAAGCAGGATGTAACTTCCTAGCCCCCTTCCGGGGTCCCATACATAATCTGTCATCTCTCTTGATGAATTCATAACAGTGTGGGAGTCGGTAGTCGATTGGAATTTTATAGGTGGTGGAAATTGGTGTTTTTTTTTTTTTTTTGAATGGGGTCTGCTTTTGTGCGTAAGACACTCACAATGTATCTGATTCAGAGCTACATCCCTTTGGCTGTTGAGCACCTCCATGTGTTAGGTTGTGGAAGGTGAGCTGGGGATGGATTATAAGACGAGGGTAGGAGTAGCTGAACAGGCATGGGGGCCATTATTATCCGGCTTTGAAACTGCTGCAGCTGTTTCCAAGGACTGTGACCTGAATACCTTTTGATTAGGCTTTTAGACGTCTTGTATTGTTACTGAAAAGTCTGAAATGCAGTGTGCGAAGATGAACAAGAGAATATTCATAAAACTGAATAGTAGCATATATATAATTATATTGATTCAAATCCTCAGAATATTGTACAAACAAAGAGGGTGTGGCATAGCTTTTGAGTTGTATGGCTATTACAATATGGTATAGGAGATGTAAACACTAGTGGGGTATGGCCAATAATGCTTGTGATTGCTTCTCATATTTGAAACCATTTGACTTTGAATCATCAGCACTCCACACAAATATTCCAGCCAACTCTCCTTTACTTAGAAGCTTACTACAGGCTCTGAAGAATCCATTTTCTGGAGATATCCCACCACTCCCATCCGTGCTGAAGCTAGCCAAGATCCTCCCCTTTTGATAATTAGATCTTTGAGTAGCAAAATAACCCATGAATTGAGACACGGTGGTTCCCTTATCATACGCGTAAAATTGAAAGTTAACATAGTCTATGATATGACCATAGCTTTTCCATAGCGCTTTGTAATGACTTTGAACTTCCTTATCAGCATACGGAGCTATGGAAGCAAATGAAATAACTCTGTTGTTTTTCAGAGTCGTAATTAACCTGCCTATGCACTCTGCAAAGGTGTTAGAGTCAGCTTGGAAATGTTCATAGTCGATATCAATTCCATCCAAATTGTATTGCTTAATGATAGCTGTAAGTGATGAGACAGCATTTGAAACCCAAGAATCAACTGAAGAAGGGTTGAAATAAGCACTGCTTCCGCCAACACTGTCCCCTCCTAAGCTCAACGCTACTTTAACATTGGAATGTTGATCTTTAATCGCGGAAACAGCAGCAGGAGTGAGGTTGTTTGTGTCCCAAAAGATGTTGAATTGACCATTCGTTGGAGCAGGAGAAGATGTTGTGTAGTCAATAGCAAAGGAGAGAATGAAGTGAAATTCGATGCCAGAGTGAATAGGGACATCACTGAACTTGACATTCTTGAACTCAGCACCAATGTATTCCCTGAAAATATTGGAATTTCCAGGTGCTGCATACATTGGTGATGGAAAAAGAAAGAATATAAGAGCAAATAATGAAAATAAAATCTTGGGGAACTCCATGGACTTGAGATGTATTTAAGAAGTGTTAAATTACCTTGTAGTCAGCTTGAATGGCTTAAAGACGTGCAGTTTAAAGAGAAACAAGTGCTGGCTAAAGTATTAGTCAAAAGAGAAATTAATAAAGTGCTGGCTAGATGGTGATCATGAATGGGACAAACAAGTTGTCCGTCTATTAAATTCAATATTTTAGACAAATACATCGAACAATAACTATAGTTAAAACTATATCAAGGTAAAACATGAGTTAATTTTTCTAAATTAGACAAATAAAAATATTTATTTTTTCTAATGTAGTGGGCCAATAAAAATAAACAGAAATTTGTTGCTTTGCTACCTCTCCATATAATACGTGACGTCCTTAAATTATTTATTTTTGTACATAGGTCTAATAAATTAAGCAAAGTCATGACTTTGGAGCCTTCAATTAGTTGCTTGAGTATATACTAATTGACAGTTATGTGCATATCAAGTGACTGATTTTGAGCGGAAAAGGCTCAAATTACATTAGCTTTTATGTTATTTGAAATTGTTTCATGTTGCTTTTGTTTACATTTTTGGTCCATTTACATCCTTCATGTTAGGCAAACTGTTTCGTATTTGTATTTATGTTTAGTGAATTCCAAGTCTTCAATTTTTTTTTAAAAAACTAGTCCAAATTATAATTTAGAATTACCCTCAAGTTGGGAGCTCCATTAGAGATTCAACGCAAAAATGAGACTTTTTCCTACACCTTTTAAATTTTTTGAGAGAGACAACAGACAACTTAGTGGAAAACACATATGATATCTACTGTTGTTGCACTGGATAAGATGGCCACATGAAACAATTAAGTACTGATTTACAAGCTCACATGCAGACAAGAAAAGGTAAAAGCATAAAATATTCCATTCTCGTGAAAAGAAGTTATTTCGGAAAACTGAGTTGAGAATGACTTTAAGTCTTCAATTAACTAAAAGAAATAAGTGAGTCCTGCAATATTTGGAATCTAAGTCCTTTAAACAACTACACACAGTTTTCTGATAATTGTATTCGTTATCACGACAATTATTCAATTATCCAACAATTTTACATAGCTGTTGAAACAAATTTTACAGTTGTTGGAGCGAATGTATGAAAATAAAAAGTTGTAAAATTTGTCACTTTTATCAAATTTTTAAAACTTGACAGAACCTCACTTAATTGATAAATTTATTTGACACTTTTAATTGCATCTCCAAAGTATTTCACTCGTCCCAATTTACATGATATTGACACAAAATCTGTTGAAATTTATCTAAAATAAACTTCAGGCAATTATGTGATTATAAACAATTTATCAAGGGCAAAAGAAAATTTATTCTAATTATAGAAAAGTGAGATTACTTTTGAGGGGAAAGGGGGACAAAAATGACTAATTCGACGAAAGGATTTAGAAGGAAAAAAGGAGTGGAGGAAGATGCTTCATAGTTGTTGGAAAAGCAACAGAAAACATGGGCGGCTTTTAGAGGCAAATAGTGGCTGTCTATGCGTTCCATTTTAAATGGAACATGGCCTACCTCTGTCCAGTCTAATCAAAATTTGTGACCTCTTGGGTGAAATAGTATCAAGTTTGGCTATAAATAACCCTTTATTTATATAGAAATTATAACAAGAAATATTTCTATCTAATTTCCATTCCTATTTTTATATAATTTTATAATATGTTATCAGCACGGGTCTCTGCAAAATTCTTTCAAAAGGTATTTAAAGGTTAGTATTTGATTTCCTTAAATAATGTCTAATATTTTTAAATGCGAATTTAGTGCCCTAGATATATCAGGCAAAACGTATATGTCCTGGACACTAGACGCAGAAATACATTTAAATGTTATGGACATACATCATTAAAAATAATAATAAGGCATCAGAACAAGATAAAACCAAGACCATGATATTTCTTCGTCATCATCTTGACGAAGATTTAAAAATAAAGTACCTCACGATTAAAGACCCGCTTATATTGTGGAATGATTTAAAAGAAAGATACGACCACCTGAAGATGGTCATCCTTTCACAAGCTTATAATGAATGGACCTATTTGAGGTTTCAAGACTTTAAAAGTGTAACTGAATATAATTCAAGGATGTTTAGAATTAAATCGCAGTTTGACTTATGCAGGAAAAAGATCACAGATCACAACATGCTAGAAAAAACGTTCTCTACTTTTCCCTCCTCGAGTATGCTCCTGCAGCAGCAATACGAAGAAATGAAATTTAAAAAATATTTTGAATTAATTCCTCATCTTCTTGTTGCTGAACAAAATAATGAGCTTTTAATAAAGAATAATGAAAGTCGGTCTCCTGGTACTGCTCCATCCCTGAAGTGAATGCTGCAAATTTTATCCAATGAGGCGTGAAAGAAATTCTGACCCTAGTCGTGGTCATGGTCGAGGTCGTGGAAGGTATTTTAATCAGGGTGATCATCTTGCAATAAATAATAACCCTCCGCACCGGCAGTGCAAAAGGAGGCCTGAAGCAGCGCCAAGGACGAACTCTGAAAGTAGATGTTATCGATGTGGAGGAAAGGAACACTGGTCGTGTACCCGTTGTACGCCGAAATATCTAATAAAACTCTATCAAGCGTCCCTTAAAAGGCCAGAAAATAATGTTGAAACAAACTTCCTCCTAGAAGATAACGTCGAGCCCATGGACTTGGAAATGTTGAATTTCTTTGCAGTTCCTGAAGAACACGTAAATCACCCTGTAGGTGATAATAATGATACAATCCGATTATGTTAATTTTCTGTCATTTACTAATCCCATATATAAATATAGTTATATAATATATTATGTGCTAGTAATACTATAATGTTTGCTTTGTTTGTATTTTTATTTTGAAGAATATATGAATACTCCTGAAGTAGAAAATCAGAAATTTACTCTTGAAGAAGTAAATATGAAATTAGAGATACGATAGAAAAAATTCTCTACAACTATATGTATACCTCAATTTGCCCCTGAAGTAGCAAAATATTGAAAGAAGTCCTAAGGTAAACGATATGCTTAAGGCACATTGTAATAATTATATTTCATTCTCGAAGAATAAAAACTTTTGATAAATTGTTAATTATCTTTCAGTCTCAAGGAATGAGAATTTCTGATAAATGATACAATTACAGATCCATTCCCTGAGGTGAATGTGAGTAAGGTATATAAATATGCACTTGACTGTGAAAACCACATTCAGAAGGAGTAGAAAGAATTATTTTGAAATTTACTCCCGAAATAGTAAGTTTGAAATATAGCTTAAATCTACTCCTGAAATAATAGAATCTTGAAATTTACTCCGGCGTAGTAAATTCGATATTTACTCCTGAAGTAGTAAATCTGATATTTGCTCCCGAAGTAGTAAGATTGTGCAATAGTAAAATCTTACAAACTACTCTCGAAGTAGTAAATCTTTTACTCTAGTAAATAATTCATGCCATGATAAATTTAGGGTTTACTAGCTCAATTTATTGCGTGAATGATTTTGTAAAGATGAGCATATTGAGTTTTAGACATATAATGAAGAACTAGAAAAGAACTAGAAGATTCTTCAAGAACTATTATTTGTTCTCATGATAAGTTAATTGAACCAGCTAATGTTGGGACTGAATTCCCTAAATTCTGAAAAACGTAAAAGGTGAAAAAGGGCCATTCACCTATCATTTGATGCATCCATAAGATGTAAGATGATCACATGTACGTTTAGAGTCAACCTTCAGTTTGACATTCATAAAGTTGCCTTCTCAATTAAATTGAGTCAAGAGCATAATTTTCAGATAATGTAGTCAACACAATTGATCTTGATAATGCTGGTTATATTCAAGTTGGTTTAGCATTAAAATGCCTCATATAAATAGCTAAATCATATCTTATGAGAACAAAGATAAAAAGTATTGGTCTGAAATATATACTGCAGCACTTGTGTATATTAGACCAATAAATTATGTTCAATTTTTCCTTCTCAATTGGTTCAGGGTCAGGAACCAGATGTTTTCTATCTAATAGCTTTTTGCGTATAGTATGCAATTAATAGACATACCATGATTCACAAAGATGGATTCTCCAAAATAGATTACAGTATATGTTACTTTTTCTAACATGAGGGGGAGATAATAAGCAGCTAAGAAATATGTTGAAAATTATCGTTAGTACGATCCTTATTTAAAAGCTAATTCTAGTTAAATGCCAGAAGCATTTGCTGATCCAAAATTGATTTTATATTTAGCTACGGATACTCCTACTATGTGTCCCTGAAAAACAGGGTCTATAGCATCATGAAACATGGAAGATCAATCGGTTCCAAATAAAATAATTCTTGAAAAAAAAATGGAGCAAATGGTCATAATAAACAAGCAATATGCTCTTGAAGAGCGAAGACATAACACTTCATGAAACCTCCAGAAGAGATTCAGATACTTGAAAATAATAATGCAATGAGATATCAATAAGTTATGTCGTAATGTGAACCAATACAAATGACATATTGTCGACGATATCTTTAGGACAATATCGCGCAATATTGTATAATATTATGAGGATCTGAATTCTACGTTTATTTAAGCATGCTGACGTAGAAATAATTATCAAGTGGAATATGCTTCTTGGTAAGAATAAAGTTTATTTGGCCTGCAGTCCTGACACTTAATATTATAAAAGATTCTCTTGAAAAGACTCAAAATTTGATTAATCTTGATATTCTTGAAGAAATCAATGAACCCGAGACACAAGTGAATAAAGAACTTTCAATAAGTTCTACTAATGATGAGGTAAATTTAGATCGATCGAAAATTATGGTGGATAATATTTTTGCATATAATGTTGCACTAAATATCATGTAAGACAATGAAGATCTTGAATCTCTATCTGTAGAAGAATGTCAACGAAGAAAAGATTGGCCAAAATGACAAGAGGCAATTCAATCTGAATTGAACTCACTTGCTAAAAGGGAGGTTTTTGGACCTGTAGTCCAAACCCCAGATGGTGTAAAATCAGTCGGCTATAAATGGGTTTTCGTACGTAAAAGAAATGAGAAAAATGAAATTGTAAGATACAAGGCACGCCTTGTTACACAAAGATTTTCTCAAAGACCCGATGTCGACTATGAAGAAACATATTCACCTGGTATGGATGCAATAACATTTCGATACCTCATCGGTCTAGATGTACATGAAAATTTTGAGATTCATCTAATGGATGCGGTTACAGCTTATCTTTATGGTTCACTTGATAGTGATATTTACATAAAAATCCCAGAAGGATTAAAAATGTCTGAAGCATATAGTTCAAAGTCTCAGGAATTATATTCAATTAGATTACAAAGATCGTTGTACGGTCTAAAACAATCAAGGCGTATGTGGTATAATCTCCTAAGTGAGTACTTGAAAAACGAAGGATACATAAATGATGTTATTTTTCCTTGTATTTTCATTAAGAAAACAACGTCAGAGTTTGTTATACTCGTTGTTTATGTGGATGATATAAATCTCATTGGGACTCCAGAAGAAGTCCAAAAGACAATTGAATATCTAAAGAAAGAATTTGAAATAAAAGATCTTGGAAAGACAAAACTTTGTCTTGGTCTTCAAATTGAGCATTTAGAAGACGGGGTCTTCATTCATCAAACTGCCTATACCCAAAAGGTTTTGAAACGATTTTACATGGACAAAGCATATCCATTAAGTACTCCAATGGTTGATCGATCACTCGAAGTGAGTAAAGATCCATTTCGACCTTTGGAAGAGGGTGAAGAGATTTTTGGTTCCGAAGTATCATATCTCAGTGCTATTGGTGCACTTATGTACCTTGCTAATGCTACAATGCTGGATATATCCTTTTCTATTAACCTGCTAGCAAGGTATAGTTCTTCCCCTACGCGAAGTCACTGGAACAGAGTTAAGCATATATTGAGGTACCTAAAAGGAACTATTGATATGGGTCTGTTTTATACTAACAAAACTAATCCATCTCTTGTCGGTCATGCAGATGCAGGTTATTTATCTGATCCACATAAAGCCCAATTCCAAACAGGCTATGTGTTTACATACGGTGGTACTGCAATATCATGGCGATCAACAAAGCAGTCTATCATTGCTAATTCTTCTAATCATGCTAAGATAATTACTATTCATGAGGCAAGTAGAGAATACATATAGTTGAGATCAGTGGTACATTTAATCAAAGAGAGATATGGCCTGAAGCTTGATACCAAGGTACCCACGATCATATTTGAATACAATGTTGCATGTATAGCTCAATTAAAAGGAAGGCTTTATAAAGGGAGATAGAACAAAGCACATTTCACCAAAGTTATTCTTCACGCACGATTTTCAGAAGAATGGTGATATTGATGTGCAGCAGATCCGCTCCAGTGACAATCCAACAGATTTGTTCACAAAATCTTTACCAACTTCAACCTTTGAGAAGATGGTATACAAGATTGGGATACGAAGACTGAACCGGCTAAATCGAGGTCTTCATTAGGAGGAGTAAGAATACGCGCTATACTCTTTGCTAGCAAACCATTGCAGACACAAAGTGGTGAGGTAAAAGCACATCTTTTGATGCCATCATTTAAAAACAATGACCGTAAATTTTTTGGGCTTCTCCGCCGGTGCCATTGTAGGTGGAGCATTTGTGCGACTTGATGTGACAATATTAGTTACCCTCGTAGACGTTGCCGCATCTTGCATTTGACTATCGCTTATCATTTTTCCTGTCACCACAAGACAAAAAATACTTAGTATTTTCAGAATAGTACTTTTAAAGTTAAGCAACTTTAAACTTTTCTTCTTGTTTCTAGTTGACAATGAAGTTTTTATGACTTCCAATTGTCAACCGAATGATCTTTAACTTGTGATAAAGTTTTTATGACTTCAAATCACTAGTTAAGTTCAGGCGGAGTAGAAAGTTAAAACTTTAATCTCCAAAGATAAGGTATACAGATTCTGAAATTTATTTTTTTAAGATTGTTATTTCCTTCTATGGGTACGCAGAATCTGTATATGTAGAACAACAACTTCAAATAGTTCATGCTTAAAACAAGAACTCAATAAAGTATAAAAATACCCTCAACACAAGATCAAAGTGATCTTACTTAGAAATGTATTTTATTTTCAGAAATCAAGATGAAACAGAAATGGTCAAGTCACCCGAATTCACAGACTTTCCTAAAGAAAATAATTCCCCTCCTGTACCTGAGGTTGCGGAATTTTTCTCCCAGGATAAAATGGCCAAACAAACCAATTGTAGTGGTACCTCAAACAACTGGAATATCTTCGAACTCACTGAACGTTTTGAGTGATCATACAAAATATTTTTAAGGCAAGAAGAGTGTTTTTATTCTAAAATTTTCGTTCCAAAACCTGTGGACGAAAGCAGGTTTATATAGCTACAAGATGCCTCTTCTGAAAAGTGGCAATAGTTCATTCAAAAGGTGTAACCTTTTCTGAAAATTCATGTGCATTTGTCCGAACAGTGTGTCTATTTCGAACAGGCATGCCATTTTGTGAATCAATGTGTCATTTTGTTGAAGAATTGCATCCTTCTGAAGCATCAGTTCAAAATAGTAAAACTTTTCAGAAGCAGCATCTGTTATTGTTACTGCATGCATATAAATGGAGTATTAAACACACCAAAAAAATTTACTGCATTTTTGTCATTGATCAGATTTCGTCAACTAAAGTTTGTCCAAAAAGATAGATCTTATCGATCGATCATTTGACAAATCTAAATTCAAATTCAAATTCGAAGCCGAAACCGAAGTCGAGCCGAGCGAGTGACGACGACGGAGCGAGGCATCTCTTATTTCTCACCTCACTTATCATGTGGAGTAAGTGTTCTTGATTATAAACACTTCCAAATTCTCTTCTTCCACCAATGTGGGAGAAGGAGTAAACTTTCTAATTTGGGAGTACACTTTCCATTTTAGTGTCTCCTTCCCTCCACCATTTTACTCTCCATTTTCCCATTCACATTTCTTTTATATAGTATGAACCCAACAATCCCCCACATGAATGGGCAATGGCTATTTTTCGTAAAAGTTTTACGGATAAGTATGTGATCATCAAGCAAATACTGATTGCATCTGGATAAGTGGATTTCTCTTTGAACTTTTCGTAGTGAACATGCATCGAATGCACTCGGTCAATCGGTAGATTTGATATCTTTGAACCGTTGAGATTTAACACTTAGACAATACATGTCACACAATCAACCTTTTAACGTTTATGGTTCTCATGGTTTTGTTCTTTTCATCCATGAACACGTCCCGGTTTCACGAGAGCTTAAAGAATAGGCCTTTACTAACATTCTCCTTGAAGCAGCTTCCACTTTGCCCTCACATAGGTAATTTATAAACGTTCAATCCTATAGATTAAACTATTTGGTCAAATCTGTCAAATTTAGATAATCATTAAAAGAATTTTCACCTTAAGTCTTATCCTTGTTTACTATACATTGTCTACATCATGAGAATGAGTTGGGTAATTGACAATGTTGAACCTGTCAGACACAACTTTATTTGATCTTCTTGAACCTAGCTCTTGGGATCTCCAGTCTCTAGGCAGAGTTACCGCCATGCTGATTTGTCTTAGGCCTTAAATCCATTCCTTTGGATGTCCTTTCCACTCCTTCTCTAGATAGGCCTTTTGTAAGTGGATCCAACACATTATCCTTTGACTTTACATAGTTAACAATGATAATTCCACTAGAGAGATATTTCTTGACGATATTATATCTCTGTCGTATGTGATGAGATTTACCGTTGTACATCATGCTCTCTGCCCTACCTATTGTCACTTGGCTATCATAGTGTATACATACTGGGGCCACTGGCTTGGGCTAATAAGGAATATCTTCTAAGAAATTCCGGAGCCATTCTGGTTCTTCACCGATTTTATCCAATACGATAAATTCAAATTCCATTGTAGAGCAAGCAATACAAGTCTGTTTTGATGATTTCCAAGAGACTGCTCCTCCACCGATAGTAAATACATATCCACTTGTGGATTTTACTTCGTTCGTTCCGGTGATCCAATTTGCATCACTATATCCTTCAAGTACCGCAGGATATTTATTATAATGCAAAGCATAATCTTGAGTGTATGTAAAGTACCTCAAATCTCTTTTCATTATCATCCAATGAGTTTTGTTGGGATTACTTATGTACCGACTTAATTTACTAATAGCACATGCTATGTCTGGTTGTGAACAGTTCATTATATACATTAAACATCCTAATACTCTTGTGTACTCCAATTGTGAGTCACTTTCATATTCGTTCTTTCGAAGTGCAAAGTTCACATCCAATGGAGTCTTGGCAATACTGAATTCTATATGCTTGAACTTGTCAAGTACTTTTTTGATATAATGAGACTGTGACAATGCTAACCCTTGTAGAGTTCGATGGATTCTTATACCTAAGATCACATCTGCAACTCTAAGGTCTTTCATATCAAACTTGCTATCGAGCATTCGTTTGGTTGCATTTATGTCAGAAATGTCTTTGCTGATGATCAACATATCATCCACATATAAAAAAACAATGACTTGGTGATTTGGAGTGTCTTTAATATAAACATATTTATCACATTCATTTATCTTGAACCCATTTGCTAACATGGTTTGGTCAAACTTCGCATGCCATTATTTAGTTGCTTGCTTTAGTCCATACAATGACTTAATAAGTCTACACACCTTATTCTTCTTCCCTGGAACTACCAAACCCTCAGGTTGTTCTATGTAAATTTCTTCCTCCAATTCTTCATGTAGAAAAGCGGTTTTCACATCCATTTGATGGATTTCAAGACCATATACCGCAGCCAAGGCAATTAGCATTCGAATCGATGTTATCCTTGTTATTGGCGAGTATGTATCAAAGTAATCAAAGCCTTCTTTTTGTTTGAAGCCTTTTACTACAAGTGTTACCTTGTATTTGTCAATTGTACCATCCGCTTTCATCTTCCGTTTGAAGATCCATTTAGAATGTAAAGGTTTATTTCCGGGAGGAAGATCAACCAATTCCCATGTATGATTGCTTAAGATTGAATCGATCTCACTATTGACTGCCTCTTTCCAAAAGGATGAATCCGAAGATGCCATCACTTCCTTAAATGTTTGAGGCTCATTTTCAAGGAGAAATGTTACAAAATCCAATCCGAATGAAGTAGACGTTCTTTGACATATACTACGTCTTGAATTTTATTCATTATGTACATTCTCACTTGGTTTATCTCTAGGTCATTTAGATTCTCCACTAGACTGTTCATGTCTAATTTTATACGGGTAGAATTCAGCATTGTCTAATTCAATTACCGTATTTTCATTAATATCCGGATGTTTGGATTTATGAACCAAAAATTGACATGCTTTACTACTTTTAGCATGTCTTATGAACACGCAGTCTACCGTCTTAGGTCCTATCTTAACCTTTTTAGGCATAGAAATTTGGACCTTTGCTAGACACCCCCACACTTTGAAATATTTCAAGTTGGGTTTCCTTCTTTTCCCTTTTTCATAAGGAATTGATTGTGTCTTACTATGGAAAACTCTGTTGAGTATACGATTGGCTGTAATGATAGCCTCCCTCCATAAGTTTTGCGGTAAACCAAAACTTATAAGCAAGGCATTCACCATTTCCTTCAAAGTTCGGTTTTTCCTTTCCACAATTCCATTAGATTGAGGTGAATACGAGGTCATAGTTTGATGGATGATTCCATTCTCTACACATATTTGTGCAAAGGGAGATTCATAATCTCCGCCCCTATCACTTCTTATCATTTTAGTCTTTTTTCCTAACTGATTTTCAACTTCAGTTTTATATTGCCTAAATACATCTATTGCTTCATCCTTACTATTTAGCAAGTAGACATAACAGTATCTAGTGCAATCGTTAATAAAAGTTATAAAATACTTTTTCCCACCATGTGATGGTATTGAATTCATATTACAAATGTCAGTGTGTATTAAATCTAAGGGATCGGAATTCCTTTTAACGGACTTATAAGGATGCTTTGCATACTTTGATTTCACACACGTTTGACACTTTGATTTATTGCACTCAAAGTTTGACAAAACTTCTAAGTTAATCAATTTTCGTAATGTTTTGTAATTAACATGGCCTAAACGTTCATGCCATAAATAATAAAACTCAAGCAAATAAGAAGAATTTGAACTTTTATTTATTTCAACAGTCATTACATTTATCTTATAAAGGCTTTCGGCGATATAGTCTTTTCCAACATACATTTCTCCTTTGCTAATTACAATTTTTTCAGAAATGGTTACACATTTGAATCCGTTCTTGTCTAGAAGTGAAACAGAAATTAAATTCCTACATAACTCAGGAACAACAAGACATTGTTAAGTGTCAAGACCTTTCCTGAAATCATTTTCAAGCATATTTTTCCTATTTCTTCTACCTTAGCAGTAACGGAGTTATCCATGCAGATTATTTCTTTTACTTGAGCCAAAGCAAATGACGAAAACAACTCTTTGTTGGCACATACATGGCGGGTGGCACCAGAATCAATCCACCATTCGTGAGAATTTCCCAACAAGTTGCATTCTGAGACAATAGCAGACAAATCATCGTATTCTATGTTGGATTCAATCATATTTTCTTAAACCTTTTTCTTGCCTTTCTTCGGGGCATGACAATCCGTGGACTTGTGGCCAATCTTGCCACAATTGAAGCATTTTCCCTTGAATTTCTTCTTGGGTTTATAGCTTCCTTGTTCAACTTTCTTTCTTTTCTTTGAATTGTTTTGGTCATCTTCTACAATATGTGCTACATTAATTGTAGAATTTCCTTTTGACCTTCTCTCGGCAGCTTTATTGTCCTCTTTAATATGCAATCGGATAATAAGATCTTCGACTGTCATCTCCTTTCATTTATGCTTGAAGTAGTTTTTAAAGTTTTTCCACAAAGGTAGTAGCTTCTCAACTATCACTGCTACTTGAATTGCATCATTCACAATTAAACCTACAAAACAGTTAAGGTATTTTTCAAAGATGCAACTCCTGCACTTAAGAGACAACCGATTTGCTATCTATCATTTTAAAGTCCAGGAACCGTGCAATAAGGAATTTCTTAATTCCAGCATCCTCTGTTTTATATTTTCGTTCAAGTGCCCCCCACAATTCCTTCGATGTCTTAGTTCCACTGTAAACATTGTAGAGGTCGTCTTGGAGATCACTCAAAATGTAATTCCTGCAAAGGAAGTTTGAATGTTTCCAAGCTTCTACAATTATGAAACGCTTTTTGTCTGAGGTTCCCTCGGGCATCTCTGGAGCGTCTTCGCTAGTGAACCGTTATAGACACAACGTAGTGAGGTAAAAGAACATCTTTTGATGCCATCGTTTAAAGTCAATGCCCGTAAATTTTTTGAGCTTCTCTGCCGGTGCCATTGTAGGCGGAGCATTTGTGCGACTTGATGTGGCAATATTAGTTGTGCCCATAGATGTTGCCGCATCTTGCATTTGACTATCGCTTGTCATTTTTCCTGTCACCACAAGACAAAAAATACTTAGTATATTCAGAATACTACTTATAAAGTTAAGCAACTTTAAACTTTTTTTCTTGTTTTTAGTTGACAATGAAGTTTTTATGACTTCCAATTGTCAACCGAATGATCTTTAACTTGTGATGAAGTTTTTATGACTTCAAATCACTAGTTAAGTTCAGGCGGAGTAGAAAGTTAAAACTTTAATCTCCAAAAACAAGGTATACAGATTCTGAAATTTATTTTCTTAAGATTGTTATTTCCTTCTACGGGTACGCAGAATCTGTATATGCAGAACAACAACTTCAACTAGTTTAAGTTTAAAACAAGAACTCAATGAAGTACAAAAATACCCTCAACACAAGTTCAAAGTGATCTTTCTTAGAAGTGTATTTTATTTTCAGATATCAAGATGAAACAGAAATGGCCAAGCTCCCGAATTCACGGACTTTTTTTAAGGAAATAATTCCCCTCACTGTACCCGAGGTTGAGGAATTTTCCTCCTAAGATAAAATGGCCAAACAAATCAATTGTAGCGGTACCTCAAACAACTGGAATATCTTCGAACTCACTGAACGTTTTGAGTGATCACACAAAATATTTTTAAGGTAAGAAGATAGTTTTTATTCTGATGTTTTTGTTTCAAAACTTCTGGATGAAAGCAGGTTTATATAGCCACAAGATGCTCTT
>NC_061111.1:146177416-146213622 GCF_002878395.1 Capsicum annuum
ATTGTCAACCGAATGATCTTTAACTTGTGATGAAGTTTTTATGACTTCAAATCACTAGTTAAGTTCAGGCGGAGTAGAAAGTTAAAACTTTAATCTCCAAAAACAAGGTATACAGATTCTGAAATTTATTTTCTTATGATTGTTATTTCCTTCTACGGGTACGCAGAATCTGTATATGCAGAACAACAACTTCAACTAGTTCAAGTTTAAAACAAGAACTCAATGAAGTACAAAAATACCCTCAACACAAGTTCAAAGTGATCTTTCTTAGAAGTGTATTTTATTTTCAGATATCAAGATGAAACAGAAATGGCCAAGCTCCCGAATTCACGGACTTTTTTTAAGGAAATAATTCCTCTCACTGTACCCGAGGTTGAGGAATTTTCCTCCTAAGATAAAATGGCCAAACAAATCAATTGTAGCGGTACCTCAAACAACTGGAATATCTTCGAACTCACTGAACGTTTTGAGTGATCACACAGAATATTTTTAAGGTAAGAAGATAGTTTTTATTCTGATGTTTTTGTTTCAAAACTTCTGGATGAAAGCAGGTTTATATAGCCACAAGATGCTCTTTTGAAAAGTGGCAATGGTTCATTCAAACGGTGTAATATTTTCTGAAAATTCATGTCCATTTGTCCAAACAGTGTGTCTGTTCCGAACATGCATGCCATTTTGTGAATCAGTGTGTCATTTCGTTGAAGAATTGCATCTTTCTGAAGCATCAGTTCAAAACAGTGCAACTTTTTTGAAGCATCAGTTTAGTTCGAACATTGCATCTGTTACTATTACTGCATGCATATAAATAGAGTATTAAACACACAGAATTTTTTTTTTGCATTTTTGTCATTGATCAGATTTCAACAACTAAAGTTTGTCCAAAAAGGTAGATCTCATCGATCATTTTCCAAAGCTGAAGCCGAAGCCGAGCCGAGCGAGCGACGACTATGGCATGAGGCATCTCTTATTTCTTGCCTCACTTATCATGTTGAGTAAGTGTTCTTGATTATAAACACTTCCAAGTTCTCTTCTTCCACCAATGTGGGAGAAAGAGTAATCTTTCTAATTTGGGAGTACACTTTCCATTTTAGTGTCTCCTTCCCTCCACCATTTTACTCTCTATTTTTCCATTCACATTTCTTTCATATAGTATGAACCTAACATGCATTTCTGAAAAAGATCAACTCCTTGAAGCCTAGGACTTAAAGGTGCTAACATGACTAAACATATTATCCAGCTACTAGATATCTCTGGAATAGATCACTTCTTCTGCTGTGCCCTATCATGCACTAATTCTGCAGATTCCAAGAAATTATAGGTCCTTCGAAACAACTTCCCTTCAAATGATTTTAGGTCTACCTTCTTCCAACATTATAGATTTTACAGTGACAACAAAAATAACATTTCTCTTTATCAACATAACAAAAAAAGCAAAAACACTATGTCTATGTTTTCTTCTAATTCAACACAGAATAAACGGGTCTCATTTGGCCGATAGAACTATACGAGTAGAAAAGGCATCTGAACTTACTGAATGTGTAGTTGTTCCTCTCTTTATAAATGCCAACAACCTCTTTTCCCTAGCCTAAAGAAAAGGTAAATGAAGGAATTTAATCTATGTTATCTGAATGTTTTGGAGCTATATGAATAAGGTAAAAGAAACCTGTCCCCTGAAATACTCGCAGAATTCATCCCAGGACTGATGCACTTTGACGACAACATATCTGTTGTAAAGAGTTAGCAGTTGAAAATTGATAACTATACAATATAGAGATCCACAGATACAAGCACTATAGAGAACTCTAAAATTTGAAAGACATTTGAAAACATGAACTGAAGAAATGATGAATGCAGCAAAACAGGACAAACAATGAATGAAGCTATGGGTATTGAGAAGCTATTCATAACTCTCAAACTATATCAAATAGATATGTTATTGTCAAGAATGGACCTTGGGCCTAACTCAACCTCAAAAGCTAGCTCAAGAGGTGAGGATTAACCAAGTCTACATAAGCAAATCACTAGTCCATTTCCCAACCAATGCGGGACTTTTACCCACTCTAACACCCCCCTCACGCCCAGGCCTAATTGGCACTGATGCGTGGACCGGGAGCCCAAAACGGAAATGGACTTGGCTCTGATACCATGTCAAGAATAGACCTTGGGCCTAACTCAACCTCAAAAGCTAGCTCAAGAGATGAGGATTACCCAAGTCCATATAATCAAACCACTAGTCCATTTCCCAACCAATGTGGGACTTTTACCCACTCTAACAGTTATAAGATCTGGCTATCAAGAAACAGACCAAGAGATTACTTTTCAAGGAAAAAAAGAAACAGGCCAAGAGATCGCCAAAAAAATAAGAAAATAAATACTAAATTGTTAAATGGACCTTGGGCCTAACTCAACCTCAAAAGCTAACTCAAGAGGTGGGGATTTTCCAAGCATATTGAAGAGACCACTCATCATGTAAACAATTGATGTGGGACTCACAGACCTCTCACGCCCAAGGATGGACTTCTGGAGCATGGACAACATAAAACGGAGGTTCCAACACCGGAATAATGAATTGGGAGGGTTCTGGCTCAGATACCATGATAAATGAATCTTGGGCGTAAGGTTCATTTACCATGGTGCCTGAGCAGGACCTGTTTAAATTCTTGTTTTCCGATGTTGAACTCCTATATTAAATTGTTCATGCTCCAGATGTCCATTCTAGGGGCGTGTGGGTGTGGGAGTCCCACATCATTTGCGGGAGAAGAACATGGACTCCATAAATGGTCTTGGACGATCCTCTCCTCATAAGCTAACTTTTGGGGTTGAGTTACGCCCATGATTCAATTATTTGATATACTGCAGTTTCATAACAATTAGTACAAAAAAACATACACAAAAACGTTATAAAGAGAGTCAGATATCAGTACATTGCACAGGAACACACTCCTAGACCAAAGACAGTATAAAAATTCCCAACTAATGGACTGCTAAAAGGATATGGACAATAATCAAGTCCAGCGCGCTTCAACTTTGTATTATCAATTGGAAATCCTAATGGCCGCAGAAGCAAAGAGAATTAAGAATACAAGTTTTGATGTCACATTAATAGGAGCCAACCCAAGTAGATTTTACTGGTCAAAAGTAATAGCTATCCTAGCACCATGCAAGGATGTTACTAAGATATTTAAACTAATAAATATGTATTGATACCTCAACTAGGTGCAGTCCAACAGCTGATGCTGAGCAAGTTCGTGCTATGCTTCCAGTGTTCCCAGGTATCTATCAATACGAAAACTGTCAAACCTCAAACTGTATCAAAGCATCGGTTATCAAAACCTTTTAATTAAGAGATTTTTTTTACAAACTCTTTAAGTTAGATAACTTCATTAACTAAGCAAGACAGGTCAGGTGGGTTGGGGGAGAAAGACACAATGTATTTTATCCTATCACAAATTACATACACACCAGAGGAACGACTATAATTCAAAATAACCATATGAACATCCTACAGATGAAATTACACTATGAAGTCATACCACTTGAAACTAAGCATGTTAGTAACGTCTATCTTTATGCATTCACGCATCAACTACAAAGAGTAGAACCTGTGAAATCCATTTATGTCTTGTCACTCATATAAATAGGAAATTGTTTGCCTGATTAATGTCGAGAGTTTCCAGCAAAAGCAAATTCCCAAGTTTAATTCAGAATGTCGTTCGAGAAGTCAACAACAACATACCCCGTGTGATCCCACAAATGGAATTGGGAAGGGTGGGTGTAAGCAGACCTTATGTAACGCCCCGGAAAACGGGTCCTGGAGCGTCACACGGTTCTTGAGGCTACGAGTAGCCCCAAGCTAACCCTTTGAGCCATTTTCATTCAGTTCAACACAAATCAACGGGGTTTCCATAAATAACCCTCAAATATCAACAGAACAAAATACGACTTATTAGTCAACTCCCAACATCTATACTAGTCTGACAAGCCTCTAAGAAAATCAATAAAACCAGCGAGCCATTGAGAGATGCCCTAACTGACTCATACTCAGTTATCAAATGTAAACGATTCCGTAAAACCAACCTCAGACATCACGTCCTCTGAACATGAGCACTCACCACAACAGAGGATGTAGAACAGCGTGCCCGAAGAATCACTGTCGAACCTGAAACTGATCACCTGAACCTACATTCCGAGAAAATGCAGCCCACATCCGAAGATGTGGGTCAGTACCATGGAAAGGAACCGAGTATATGGGGGTGTATGCAATTGTATAAACATCATCATCATAAATATTATAAGAAATATGCAGGATGTATGAAAGACTCACATAGCCCGAAGAAAATCATCATAATCATTAGAGGATGAAATAAGTACAATAACACATGTGAGTCATCATATAATTTATCAATCACTTTCAGTTCATCAAGAATATCAATTCTTATAATGTAAATATCTTTTAATCTTTCGAAAGAATAACTTTCACAATTCCACTTTCAAATCACTTCACCATTCACCATAGACACTAGGAAACACACACACACTGGGAGATCGTATAACCGACATAAACCATGTGAGCTACATGGAGTCCAACGTACAACCACGTTTGGGAGAGCCATCCTATCCTTGCCATCGGAGTAGGACTATCGATATCAAATCCACACAAACTAGTGATCACTATATAAATCAGCCTCAGGCTCACTCCTATGGGGGCACATAGTTCTAGGGAAGTAAGGTCCCTTTATACCTCCCACTCGGTGCTAAAGATTTCTCCCGGACTTAGCTCAGATCATTTCAAAGACAATCCATAACAAAACAATTTCAGTAATATATAAATATACATCGGGAGCCTTCATGCTTCCCATCTATCAAAATCAACCACGTTGTGGATTTCTTTCACACTCGAGTTCAAAACAACTCTATTAAGACCAAAAGGTCAAATCATTTAAAATATCTCAAATATTCAACATCAACGTGCTTATAACACACACTTTCTTAAAAAAACACAATTCCCAATGGCGATTCATGACCCAAATATCAAAATCATGATAAATATCGTTCAAGATCATGCTTTATATCTCCACACATGTAAATTCATATTTCAAAATCATAAACATCAAGATTTCATAATAACCATCATAAGATATGGGTTCATGCTTCAAATTCGTAAAAATCAAATAAAAATCATGCCTTTGTAAAGAGAATTACTTTTGGGCACAAGAACGAAAGAAAGTTCTTGTTGAAAAACCCCACATACCTTGAATGATGAACTTTAGATTGATACTCGTTTTTGAGATGTTAATCGTGCCTTTGAATGATGGTTCTTGGAGTTCTTGAACTAGGAACTTGGAATCTTTAATAAATTTGCAGAATTAATGGTGAACTTTGGAGGTTCTTGAAGTTGGATGTAGGAGCTTAGGGTTTTCTTTTTGAGGGAATTTGATGAAATATAACATATAATGCTTCTAATAGGCTTTAATATAGGGTTTGGACGGATTTTGGGTGAGGAAAAATGACCAAAACGCCTCTAAAAGTCAAATAATTCTTGAATCTGTCCTTTGGTGGACTGTTTTGATAGTTTGAAGTAGATCAACCATAACATTTTGCTCCGATATCCAAATTGGATGAAACTAATTTCATTAGAAAGAGGACTCTCATATCTTTCCATTGATATATAGTATCTCACCCAGATCATTATGTACGAGGAGTTATGATCGTTTGAAGTTGACCCAAAAATTCACTTTTGATAGGCTGAAGTAGATCGACCATACCTTTTTGCTTTGATAGACAAATTAGATGAAACCAATTTCATTGGAAAGAGGACTCACAGAGATTTCCGTTGATATATAGTAGATCACCTAGATCATTATGTACAAGGAGTTATGATCGTTTAAAGTTGGAGCAAAAATACGTCAGGCCTCAGTACTTTTTCCTGCATGTTTTACTGTTCACTACTATTCACGGTTCGATCGGAATGTTCATAACTCGTCGCTCGCGTGTCCGTTTTGGATGATCCACATATCGTTGGAAAGCTTATTCGATACTCTACGCAATGGTGGGTCATAATCTAAGACATTCCACATGAAAAATTTATAATTTATTCTAGAAGATAGAACCCAACACGTTTACGCATAAAATTTCAACAAAAAATTTCACGGGGTATTACACCTTATCCCTACCTTTGTGGGATAGATAAGGTGTTTTTGATGGACCCTCAGCTCATGAAAAAAAGAATTGTTTTAGAAAAGTAAAACAAAGAAGGGTAGCCCGGTGAACCAAAGCTCCCGCTATGCATAGAGTCCGGGGAAGGGCCCCACCACAAGGGTGTATTGTACGCATCCTTACCTTGCATTTCTTGTGAAATTAAAGAGAGACATCAAGGCCTGTCTACTCATTTTATGAGTTATAGCTTACCGCTAAAGCTGACTGATTGTTCTGCAAGAGACGCACCGGATAAACTAGCAATATATTATGGCAAAAGATATGGGGAGACAAATCATCATTTTGCACGACACAGATTCATTTTGACCCAAGCTTTTTGCTAGGACATTTTTTCTGAATGTGAACCGAATGTCACATATATTAAGCATAATTATTTTATATTATCAGTATTAGAATAATTTACTGTATAGTTACTGACTTCGTATTTGTAGAAGACTTCTCCTATTGTAGGAGTCTATTGTTGTATATCTATTCCTTAAGTTTAGCTGTAGGTTTTTGTTATTTATTGTATTTAAATTTTAGATACTGAAGGAATAAATCTATCTTTCGACTCTCTCTTTTTATCTGGTTTTATATGGTATCAGAGACTCTAGCCTTTTACGAGTTAGATCCTCTTTCTCTCCTCATCTATGGCTGCACCTCAAGAAACAATTCCTCCAGTTATTATTAACTCTGGTGATGCTACTGTTACCAACAACAGTGCTTCTGCAGCTTCACCTATTGTTCATGTGGTACAATTCAATCCTGCATCTCAGTTACCTATCAAATTGCAAGGTAATCTCAACTTCTCGACTTAGAAAGCACATCTAGAAAGCACATCTTGTGATGCTACTCAATGGACATCAGCTCATGGGATATCTTGACGGATCAAAATTGGCACCACCAATGACAATTACGCAAGATAACCTTACGATGCCAAATCCCAGTTATCAAATCTGGTTCTCTCAGGACCAACTGATCCAGCAAATAATGATGGCATCTGTAGATCCACCATTGCGCCTACTGTTGCCACAGCTCCATCTGCTAAGACTGCCTAGGAACTTCTTCACACGAATTATGCAATTAAGATCCATACTCGCATTTTTATCTTACGCGACCAATTGCAAAATATCAAGAAAGCCTTTAAATCTGTTGCAGAATACTTACAAGAGGTTCGATCTCTTTCTGATGCTCTCAAAGTTACTGGATCACCAGTAACAGATGATGAACTTATTGTCAAGATTCTAAGTAGCTTGGTACCGGAGTATCGTGAAATCTCTGTCGCTATAAGAGTAAGAGACTCTTCATTGAGTTTTGAAGAATTATTTCACAAGCTCACAGATCATGAGCTTTTCCTCAAGCACCAAGATCTTGAGAAGTCATCCTCCACTATCACAACTGCTGTAGCATAGAAGACAAACATGCCACACCAGTCTAATTGGAATAATCGTCGCTTCAACAATCAACAGTGGAACCAATCTGCTCCTCGACAATCCAACTTTAACAATCAACAGTGGAACCAATTTTCTCCTCGACAATCCAACTCCAACAATCAGCAGAATTAGAGATCAAATTCAAGACAATCTATTCGATGCCAATTGTGCCAGAAATTTGGTCACACTGCAGATGTATGTCGTTCGAAATTGCACAATCATTTTAAAGCTAAGGCCAACTTTTCCTCTAGTTTGCAGTCAGCAGAAAGCTCTTGGATTCTGGATTCTGGTGTGAGTCATCATGTCACGGCTGACCCTCATAATCTTGAAGAATATACAGGCAATGAGGGAATATCCATGGGTGACGGTAAAGCCATTTCTATTACTCATACTAGTTCAACTCAGATACAAGCATCTAATTCTGCTTTCAGGCTTTCTAACACTCTATACACTCCATCAATTAAAAAAAATCTTATTTCTGTAGCTAAATTTTGTCAAGACAATCTAACATCCGTTGAATTTTTTCTTTCTACTTTTCTTGTAAAGGACCTGTATACTCAAAAGCCGCTGGTACAAGGCCGGAATAAGAATGGACTCTATGAGTGGCCACAACATCCACCCAGACCACCAATATCCATCAATCTTTCATCCACGAAAGTTTCTTTCCAGCTATGGCACTGCTGCTTGGGTCATCCTCATTCGACGATTTTAAATTTTATTTTGAAGAAGTTTTCTTTACCTGTTGCTACTAAAGAAAAAATTGAATTTTGTAATGCTTGTTCCTCTAATAAAGCACATCGTTTTCCTTTTCAACGACTCACTTTATCTAGTAATGATCCTCTTCAGGTTATCTTTAGCGATTTATGGGGACCATCGCCCGTTTTATCACTAGACAAAAAGTTATATTACTGTATTTTTGTTGATCACTACACCAAGTATACTTGGTTGTATACAATTAAAAATAAAAGTGAAGTTGCCTCTTTGTTCCAAATTTTTCATCTTGTAGTAGAGAACTTTTTCAAAACAAAAATTAAATCTTTTTATTGAGATGGAGGAGGTGAATACAAAAGTCTTCAGTCCTATCTTCAACAAAATGGCATTGGACATTTAGTTTCACCTCTGTACACGCCACAACGCCTTGCCATACCTGAACGTCGTCATCGTCATATTGTTGAAACAGTCAAAAACCTTCTCTATGAAGCATCCCTACCACCAGAACTATGGTCTTTCGCCTGCCATCTTGCTGTTTATCTCATTAATCAATTACCCACACCCATCTTAAATAATGAATCACCCTACCAAAAACTATTTGGTAAACCACCCAACTATGCCAATTTAAAAATTTTTGGTTTTCTTTGTTATCCATGGCTTAAACCCTCCACCATAAATAAGTTGGATCCTAAGTCCACCCCTTGCGTGTATTTTAGTGTTTCTCAAGGCCATCATGCACATCTCTACTTTATCCAGTGCATTAAAAAATCTTCATCAGTCGTGACGTTCTTTTTTATGATTTTTTTTTTCCTTTTAAAACAATGTTTCTACATATAAGGAAAAACTTTTCTCAACTAACCTGGGAAGACGACAAAATTAACAACATTCTAGACCACAATTATTTTAGCAGAGTCTATTAGAAATTTCAACTAGATTTATCCAAATTTATAGCTGTCCGACAATGATCAATTTGGAAAATAGCAACAACAACAAACCCAGTGTATTCCCACACAGTGGAGTCTGGGGAGGGTAAGATGTACGCAGTTCATACCACTACCTCCGGAGAAGTAGCAAGGCTGTTTCCGATAGACCCTCAGCTCAAGACAAAGAATAATAAAAAAATTCATAATAAAAGCATGAAACAAGATGACACAATAGAGATAAGACACCCACACAGTAATACCCTACACTAACGTACCCAAGGCACCCCCGCATGCACTAGCCTTCTATCCTAATTGGAAGAAAGAAACGAAAAAAATAATAAGGGAAGAACCGCATCATAAAAGCATAGAGTCTAAAAGTAAAATATTGATACACTTTATTGTTGCTCTTGAATTCGTTGTTCATGAACTGGCAAGTGAGCTTTTCATTCAAATGATTAAAAGTTGAGTATTCAGAATTTAAGTCAATTTCCAACCCTTCCTAGGAGTAGAACTCACAACAGGTCTGTGTTTATAGTTAATGTTGTCTGTTTTGTCGATAGAAAAAGACACCAGAAGGTCCAGAACTAGTCAACAGTTATGAATTGGTCAATACACGAAGACCAGAAAAAAGCAAATGAACAATCCAAATTTAATCTTCACCATCTCCTTTTCAGAATCATGATTAGAATTTCCTCTTTAATGGGTAATGTTGCAAATTATTATATTGGAAGCATGAACCCTGTAACATGAACAAACTGGTGATGTCACAGTGTCGTTTCTACGCAGTTTAGATACAAAACACTTGCAAGGATGAACGAAAACCCACCCAAGACTAAGAATGCACCAAAGAAATGGCGTCCATCCTCAAACCAAACTAGCTAGCATAGCGCCCCTGCGGACATGTCGACTATTTAGTAAACGAGAAAATAATGTCACTTTCCTACAGTACAAGGATTGATCTCGCACAACAAAAAAAGTAAATGGAACCACTATAATGTTCTTTCAAGTGCACTAATGCACTTTATAGTTTCAGAAGGACCAGCAGAGCCCTAGCATGCTTCTAAAGTTTTGGTGCCTCTTATCACACATTTATAGTAACATATTTATAAAAACAAAGGCAAAGGAATCTGATAGATTGAGGAAGAGTCCAAACCTAAACAAAAGGAAGACAATAAAGTAGACGTGTGTTAGCTTTAAAGCAAACAATTTTAACTGCATACTGCATTCCCACAGCCATGTAGAGTTAGCAAACATCCTAATATACGTTCAAGCGATAAGTTTTTAGTTGGATTAAATAAAAAAAGCAAGCTAATAGATCAGTATCAACCCATAATTATATGATTGTAAATAATTTATAACCTGTTGGCTGTTACAATCCCTTAGATCCTGGTCACATTGAGGCAACCGGTCCGACACCACGGCAATTAAAATAAAAAAGACAATAAAAGTGGATTATATATGTTGACTACCTGAGGAGAAACTAAAACCACTTGTAGGAGTTTATGTTGAGCTGCTGCATCCCCACACTCAGCTCCATTTGGCAAAGTTTTAGCATCACTTCTTATACCTGCAAATGGAAATCAATCTTCAACAACACAAGTTGGGGCTCCAACTAATAAACAAATTATTTTGTTTTCGTAGATTGGAAGTAGGGTAAATGAAGATGGAGCATCTAATGAAAATATTTCAATTTCATCTCCAAATAAAGTTGAAACTGCAGTTAAAGATGAACAATCGAAAAAAAGAAAGCTCATGGAACCAAGGGCAAGATGTTGGTAGTGGTTTGACAAAATTATCTAAGAAAAAATCAGAGCTCAGAGAGCAAAATGTAAGTATTGTGGAAAAATTTATGATGTTGCTTCAAGTGCTAGTGGTACTTCAACGCTGAATAATCACATGTTAAAATTATGTCCTTACAGCCCTAATCGCCCTAATGTTGGTGTGAAAGAGAAAGACAGTCAAACAAAATTAGCTTTTCTACCATCTTCTATGGATGAAAAGGGAGGGACATTGGGTACTTGGACATTTGATCAAGGATGAAGTAGGAAAGATTTAGCTCAAATGATAGTTATTGATGAGTTGCCGTTTAGTTTTGTTGAAAAAGAAGGTTTTAGAAATTTCATGAGAGTCACAGCCCCGCACTTTCATAGTCCTTCTCGTAGAACCTTGACAAGAGATTGTTATCAGTTCTACAATGAAGAGAAACAAATTTTGAAAAAGATTTTCAAAGAAGTACGTCCAAAAGTTTGTCCTACGATCGATACTTGGACGTCAATACAAAAGATTAACTACATGTGCCTAACAGCTCACTTTATAGATACAAATTGGAAATTGCATAAAAGAGTGATAAATTTCTGTCCAATCTCTAGTCATAAAGGTGTTGATATGGTTGCTTCCATTACTAATTGTTTGCTTGAATGGGGTGTTGATACTGTTTTTAGTATTACAGTTGATAATGCTAGTTCCAATGATATTACAATGATAGAAATGTCTAAACAATTAAGTAATTGGGGAACTAACATAATGGAGGATCAACATCTTCATGTAAGATGTATGACATATATTCTTAATCTTATTGTGCAAGATGGGTTCAAGAAAATTGATAAGTCTGTCAAGCGAGTGAGACAAGCTGTGAAGTATGTTAAACAATCTGCCGCGCAAGTTAAAAAGTTCAAAGAATGTTGTGAATCTCAATTGATAACTTGTATAACTTGTAAGAGATCTTTATGTTTAGATGCTCCTACTCGATGAAACTCTACATACTTGATGCTTGAAACAACACAACATTTTGAGCTTGCATTTGAAAGATATAGTTTCTATGATAATGGTTTCTTGGATTATCTCTGTACCTCTCCTTGTGAAGATGGAACTAAGGCAGGCGCCTTTGTAAGTGGGGATTGGGAAAATGTGAGGACAATGGTAAAATTTTTGAAAACTTTTTATGATCTTACTTTGAAAGTTTCTGCTTCAAAATATGTTACTACAAATGTACACTTTGTGGAAATTGCTGAGCTTGATCTGATTTTGAAAGATATGATAGAAAATGAAGATTCTAATTTGAAAAAAATGACATCAAATCTGAGGAAAAAGTTTAGAAAGTATTGGGGTACTCCAGAGAAAATGAACAAAATGATCTTTATTTCATCTGTGTTGGATCTCTGCAACAAACTTGAATATGTTTCTTTTGCAATTGTGGACATGTTTGAAAAAGAAATTGGGGACAAGTTGTTCGATTCAGTGGAGTCATATATAAAAGCCTTGTTTGAGCATTATGTTAAGAAATCAAAAAACTCTTCATCTTCATCATCTTCTTTTTATTCTGGGAATTCTTCATGTATAAGTGGTTATGGAAACTTTCAAAGAAGAGAAATAATGAGAACAAAACAACAATTTGAGAAGCATAAAGAAATTAGTGGAGGCTCAAGCAATAAATCTGAGTTGAGAAAATATCTTGCTGAAGAAATTGAGCCAGATTCAGAACAATTTGATATATTATGTTGGTGGAAAGTTAATGAGCCTAGATTTCCCATTCTCGTTGAGATGGCTCGTGATGTGTTAGTCATTCCCATTTCCAGTGTCGCATTTGAATGTGCATTTAGCATGGGAGGTCGGGTTACTGATCCCTTTAGGAGTTCATTAACTCCTAAACTAGTGCAATCTCTTATTTGTCTTCAAGATTGGCTTAGAAGTGAATCTACTCCAATTAATATCGAGGAAGATATAGAGTATTTTGAGCAACTTGAAGATGGTAAGAATTTTATAATTTTGTATTCATTATATTAAAAAAAAAATCTTAGTTATATTGCACATCAACTAACAAGTGTCTTATATTTTTTCAGAAATGGCTTGTAGCGGCACTATTTCTAGCATTGTTGATGTGTAGTTGTCAATAAGCAAATGTGAATTGTAGGTAAGTTTGTTTTTGGGTTCTTCTACTACTACTACTACTACTATTTTCTTGATTTAATGAGTTATGGACTATAGGTTTTTCTCTCTCAGTTGTACACTTCTTAGGATGTGGATGATCTGTAATGTATTGTATTATGTTTTTCTGATCTGTAGAAGTTTTACGAGTCGTTTGATGAAGTGTTCGATGGGAAATGGATTGTGTCTAAAGAGGAGTATTCAGGTGAGTTTATGGCATTTTCTATTTAACATGGTAGTTTATTGCATTTGCTTTATTTTACATTTGGGAAACTGTTAAGTTGTTTTTGGAATGGAAACCAAAGATAATCCTGAGACACAGGCTTTGGCAGCACTTGCCTGTTTGGCCGGGGATTTTGTTCTCCAAGCATGGAGATAAAATCTATCAAGACGTCTGGCTGGGGTGTGAACCTTGTTCATCAAACTGTATTCGAATTGCTAATATAAATAGTAACAAGTACTCTATGTGTGCTTATCCTGCTGATACTCTGTAGGATATTGACTTGAAGAATCACAAATGGGGTTATTATTTCGTTTGTGGTTACAAAGGTTTTTATGAGTATGCAAAGTTGAAAGGGATAGATGTTGGTGCACCTGTTGGACTTGATGCTATTGTTGATGGTACAGTTCATACAGCTATAGGGTCTGGAATTTCGAGTTCTGTAACATTTGTTTGCTCTCCCACCATTGTTATAATGGCTTCAATCGGTGTTAACATGGCCAAGAAAGAAACTACTCAACTCACATGCGAATGTGAAAGACACATAGAGACTCAGTCTGGTGGAATGGCTCAGGCCATTTCTGTTATGGCACAATCAGGATTTGCGAGAGCTGATTGATTTCAATCATATATGTGCAACTGATGTACAACTCCCTGCTGGTGGAACTTTTGTGATAGCTCATTCATTATCTGAATCACAAAAAACAGTTACTATTGCAAGATAAGCACACATAGAGTATTTGTTCATCAAATAGTATTCTTTGATTTTTTTTTCCTCCACTGCAGTACTTTCAGCAATACTACTAGTTTCAATGGGTGTATGTTTTTTCACTTTATTCTTAATAATCTCTGTGTTCCCCAAAAACATATTTGGAGTCCCAGCGTCTAATCTGAACAAACTTCACTGGCTTCAGTCGACCATGTGTAATTTGAACTCCAAGAGCTTTTCAAATGGAACTCATTGTGACTTGTCTTTTCATACTTTTAGCTATTTTGTTTTCTGACAAGTCTCTTATACTTTTTTGCAGCTATGTTTTTGTTGATATAGACTTCAACAATGTCTAGAACACTTCTGTGGCTGCTGATCTTTCTTTCGCGAGATGGATCCACTTATCGCTATTGTTTTTCAGTACATTTGCCCTTTCTTTAGAAGAATGGTACTTTACAGTAACTTTAGTTAAATTGATGTAATATTTTGCACTCTAGGTTTACATATTCTCAATGACTCTCCTTTCGATATTTTGTTTTAGTCAAAAGTAAGGTTCTCTTAATCTCTTTCAGTGTTAGTTGGTTTAAGTTAGTGCTGCTTTTCTATTCTGCTGGTGAGCAGGTGATCTTTACCATTCTTGTTCTATGATTATCTCCTAAACTAAATCCAATGCTAGTTTGTTGCGTTGATAAGTTTAGGTCGTGCACGGTCTGTGACAACTCTACAACAAAATGACGTTATGTATTATGATTATTTCATTTCATTTCATTTATGTTGAAACCAAAATAAAAAATCGAAATAACCGAACAGAATTTATAGAAACCGAACCAAACCAATTTTATTCAGTTTGGTTATGGTTGCCATTTTCATCAATTCGAAAATCGATAAACCGAAATCGATATTAAACAACCAGATCGAACCGACCGAACGCCCACCCCTATGTGTTAGAGTTATTGAATTGCTAATACATAGAAAATGGTGTTATTACTAACACACACCTCAATACATAATAGAGAGCATTAGTTATACACATGCTAAAAAATGAACCAAATAAGGTACTAACAATACTCATTAATTAATGCATTCATTAGTTTTTCCAATACACTCCACCAAAAGATCCCTAGTGTTTACCCTTAAACGCCTGTTTGGATGGTGGTTTTCCATGACATGGTATGGTATGTTATGGCTACCAAGGTAACCATGTTTGTTTTGATTGTTTTCTAAAATGTATGCTATGATATCTTTTCATGGTTTGATAATCATGAAATCCTTCAATTTTTAGAATCACCAATTTGTTGGTATTTCATGATTTTTTTTTCAACTATGCCCCTTAATATTTTTTAAACATATTTTTCTTTTACCCTGTATTAATTTTAATCCTATGTTTTTATTTTTACATTTTTTCTATGCATTTATTTTTCTTCTCTGTGTTCTTCTTCGTTCTATGGCTCGTTAACCTGTCGGAAGAAAAGTTTGTAGCAAGGAAAAGGACCACAACCAGACTCAATCTGGCTTACATCATCGAGTAAGAGTTCATAATGATTCTTAAGCTCCTGTAAAGTTTTCCTTGGAACATCAACTACAATTTTCTTCCCCCTATCTGCAGAATCCTCGTTATAAGTTGCTAAGACATTCTCAAATGCTATATTTTGCTCTCAACTTTACATTGAGCTTCTTGATTCATCTACTGCCATCTAGCCTTATGAAATTCAATATTCAGCACCTTTATAGAAAATCTTGAAAATTCATCTCTAAACTAATGCTCCACAAATATATAAACAACAATAATAACTATGCCACATTCCTAGCTACTAGCTAGTGGATTGGCTATATCAATCTAACCATTTTGCTTGTTTAAAATTTTCTCAAGCAATTTAATATGAACCTATGTCAAGGGGATTCAATATGTATGCAAAAAAAAATTATCTTCACAACTTAATATATTTATAAGGTATGATTTGTGATAAATTTATAAAAAAAAATAATTTATTAATAATTATTGATAAATTTAAAATTTATGATAATTAAGAATATTTTAGTAAACTTACCCATTGTGATACAGTATCATACCATCAAATCAAATAATAAAACTGTTATTAAACAGTCGTGAACGATACAATCCATCCAAACATTGATTATACTATACTGTACAGTACCATACTGTACTGTACATTATGAAACCATAGCAAACCACCATCCAAACAAAGTGTAAAATTAAAATGATCAATAATTCCAGAATAAAGGATAATTAATTTTGGGACTAATTCTAGAATGAGCTTATTTCATATTGGGTTGAGATAAAATGCGCGAGATAACTTATTTCTGACTTAGTTATTTCGAAATTATAGTTTTACTTTTGAGATAGTTAATTCCGAGATAATTAATTTTATGATGACTTATTTCCTATCAAATGACCCTATAGTGTATTGGTAGTGAGTAAATGAGTATCAGATGGTTTACAGGGAATGGCTAGACAATTGTTTTTATAGTTAAAAATTCTACCGAAGGATGTAGCTTGGTAGTCAATAAAATAGTTTGAGAACCTAAAGTTTCGAATTTAATTTTTAATAGAGATAAAAAATATTATATAATTCTTTTCATCTGTTCTAATTTTGATGAACAAAGTTACTTGATATTTGTTGCTAGTAAGAGGTGGCACGACATTTCATGAATTTAATTGAGGTGCGTAAAAATTAATCTAGAAATCACAATTATTAGAAAAAACATATATTATGTTCACGGTCTTTGTGCAACATCTGAGGAACAATCGTGGATCCTTCCATTGCGATTGAGCTTTATCTTTATCAGTTTTGGACTTGGTTGCCCATAGGCAAGCCTATTAGCATGACTCTGGACTCAAGTGTTGTCTTTTCAAGATAATCGACAATATTGTTATTATTTTTTGGTCATTGATGAGAATATTCGATGATATATATTATTTTTATCTAAAAATTACACAAATACTTAACTTATGTTTTCAATATTACAAAAAATCCCAACTCCCTAAACATATTACAAAAATCTCAACATATACACAAAATGCTATGTATATGTCGGCTATGTTATGTATATTAATAGGGAGAGAGAGTAAAATAATTATAAAAGTGGGAGAGAGTGTAATTACTTCCAAAACGGTTGGTGTTATGTTATTTATACTATTTTTATTCAATATAAATTAAGCTTCGACACTTAAAAAATATTTTTCAATAGTTAGAGATTAAAATCTACTGCTTAAATTCAGCCATCTAGCGCTCTTACATAAGATGTGTTCTCATTCATATACCTTCCTCTTGAAATGAACAAAATACTACTATGTTTAAGAGCTTCCCAATTCTGTACCTAATTCTCTCTAAATTATTTTATCCCAAACTTCAATTGGTAATTGGAGTAATCTGATCTAGACAACAATATAAAAAAGTTAAGTTTTAAATTATACAAAATTTTACTTCTATTTTCTCGTTGTTTGGCATGGCTACTAGGACTTGGGTCTCTCTCTTGGATGGGACATCAAGTACATGTATCTTTACCGATTAACCAATTTCTAAATGTTGAAATAGATCCTAAAGAGATATCACTTCCTCATGAATTTATCTTGAATCGAGATCATTTGGCTCAAATTTATCTCAGTTTTGCCGAGGGAGCAACCTCATTTTTCACCTGAAATTGATCAAAATATGCAGACTTTATTATTTTTCATTGGAGGATTAGATCCAGTAATGGGGTTTGTGGAGAGGATGTGGCCAATCACAATCTATGCCCCTTTCTGAAATGACATCTTTCGTGCTTGATTCTATGCCAAATTTGACAATGAAGAAGTCCTAATCCAATTCGGTTAGGATAAGTTATTCTTTCAGCTTTCATGTATTTAAAACCTTAAGATTTCACTAGTATACTTATTCACGCGTTGCGCGAACAATTTTATAAAGAAAAAAAATTTCTTGAGACACTCGGGTTACTACCATAATATAATAATCAAAAAATAAAAAAATAAATAAAAATGTTTAACTTATCTCATAATGAACATTGTAACACAAAATCTATTAAAGTAAATAAAAAAAAATCCATCTTTTGAGACTTAACAGAGACTAATCTTTATATTGTCATACATTGTCAAATATGAAAGTGATAATCAATGATTTAGAGGGTAATTGTGTCATTTTATGGCTTTATACTAAGAGTAAATAAGGATGAGATTGTTATACCACCCAATGTATGGGATAACTTATCTCGATACTATTTATTAGTACTGGGATAAGTTATCCCGAATTAGCCAACCAAACAAAGCATCAATATTTATTTCGGGACTATTATTTTATCCCGAAACTATTTGTATTAGTACCTCACACCAAACAATCCCATAGTGTAATCGGGATTGAGTTCAAACATGATTTAACTTATTATAGTTTGTAAAATCCAGTAGGACAAAAGTGCTATAATTTCAACATTCGATAAACAATTGTTTGAAGTATTCTTTCGACTGAGAAAATATATTGACATATCCTTGCAGTACTTGACAAACATATGGGTCATACTACATTACGTGTATCGAATAGAATTTTGAAACAAAAAAATAATAGAAAGACGACACATTTAATTATTTGAATGCAATCATGAATAGAAATGTACAAATAATGAACATGTTTGACATAAGATTTTTTTTTATTTTTTTTTTAAAAAAGAACATTTCGATGAGCTCCTAATAGAAATGCAATGTGAACAATAGCTATACATGTCTTATGTCTTGTCTACGATGGACTATTAAGAAGGTGAAAAAGCATATTCAAGGAAAAAAGTAGCTTGAAAAATAAGTAAGGTCACAAATTGGAGGAAAATAGATAAGTGTGACTTTGTCTGCATCAACTTAACGCATGTTTTATTACATTCATAAATAAATTTATAAATAACAAAAATCCTAGGATTTTAAGTATTCTCTCCCGAATTTATTAATAAATACTCTCTCTCGAATTTTGAGACTGCATATACACAACAGACTTACCATATTGCTTACTTACATATACATAACAACTAACTGATTTAACGATACATCAACACCTGATACATAGGTACCGATACATAACTCTTTAAGTATTAATATCACAGAGATACATTCAAATACATAAATCTTATGTATCAGTAGAACAAAAAAGTATTATGATACGTGATTTTTGTAGATTTTTAATTTATTATGTATCTGCCTAATATTCGGTAAGATACATACCTTTTGTACATTGGTGGAGAATCGCGTGATGTATCTTTTTGTGTTTTTTATCAGATACATCATTCTTATGTATCTCTGAACTCTCTTAACAGATACATCATTATTATGTATCTTCAATAACATCGGCATCTTCAACCTCTATTGACAAATCTCCGAACCCAAGAATTCCTCATGGCTTGAACTTTTTTGTACGCCATTGTGGATGGATTCGGGATGTGACGGTCCAGGACATTGTGTTTCGAGATCTGATGGTGAAAATCGAGATCTGGTTTAAGATATGTTTATGAATTCTGTATGAGAAGAGGAGCCTTGGAGTAACTGGTAAACTTGATGCCATGTGATCAAGAGGTCACGGGTTCAAACATTGGAAACAGTCTCTGACAGGAATGCAAGGTAAGGTTGCATATAATACACCCTTATGGTGGGCCCTTCCCCGGACACCATGCATAGAGATACCTTAGTGCACTGGGCTGCCCATTATATGGATTCAGTATGAACTATTAGAGATCTGATGGTAGAGGAGGTTGGTCGATGTTTCACTTGTTCGTAGTACATACACTTCTTCATATTTTTACAGCCATTGGAATCAGCCTTGGACGGAGCTTAGCAACGCGATATTGTAGGGAAAAAGGGTGGCAGGTTGAGGTGGTGGTCCGGCTATGATGGAGCAGTTGTGATCGATGGAGCCTTGATTGATCGGCATTAGTGAAGGGAGACTAGGCGGCAACGTGATGGCTGTGGCAGTTGCTGGCTGGAGTAGCAACTAGTCAGAGATATCTATCGGTGAAAATGAGTATGTTTCACTCTTTGAAGCCTACAAGTACAGAGACATGCATATGATAAACTCAAAAGTCAAACACGAAATAATATAAATTTTGAATTTCTCCCCTGAGTGTTCTGGTATGTATAACGTCATAGCAATGCTTTATCTAAACTTGTTAAAGGGCATTTTAGGTTATTCAAATTCTTAACAAATAGATATATATAGCCTTTCAAAGCACCTATTTTGGTATGGAACAATATATCTTTCACCATCTAAGTGAGCAGCTATGAAAAATTTGATGAATAAGCTGATAAAAATGGATGAAGAAATTGATAAAAAACTGATAGGCGAGATATAAATTTCTTGATAATTTGATTTATATACACCGTGACATACATTTGCCTAGTGTGATCTCTAGAAAACTTTGATCGAATTAGAACTTGGACTAACAATAAAAAAATGATAAACCGTTAATTATGAAATTTCAAATTTAATGCTACTTAATTGTGAAAATTGATGCTTTATTGATAGAAGAAGAAAAAATACATTGTCAACCTTTGACGATCAATGTCAACATCCTTTAATATGCAAGAAATAATAAATAAAATTGAGGAATACGATTTACGAAGTCTTGAGTGCCATCTTCTAAAAGTTCATACAGAAATTGGAGAATATGGATTGTGATGATAAATGAGACAATTGGATAAAAAGTGGACTTCAACAGTTATCATTCAAAGTGCAAAACTGCAAAGAAGTTCCTTGAGATTTGCCGATACAGTTAATAAATTTCTAAAGCAATTTTTTAATAGTGAAGTTATTTTTTTTTATTTAAATTTTTAAAATTAAAATTTTGTGGTGCTTACACTTGGCAGTACAAGAGACTTTTATCTCTCCTATTATATATAGAGAGATTAGAAGATGAGGAATTTTTTAGTTTTTGATGGTCAAAAAGTACTAATAACATGTTTGGACCTTTTGGATCAACTTGTTTTTAAAATACTTCTGTCTATAGTTAATAAGTTTTTAAAAGCACTTTTTAAACAACAAGTAGTGTTTGACCTAACTTTTTAAATGTGCTTTTAATAATTATAATTTCACAAAATATGTTGGATAAAAAGCTCCTTTTCTTTTAAAAAATATCATATTTTGAAAAAAAACAAACATTTTCGAACTCTCAAAAATCTGGCCAAATGAATTATTTATAAACTAAACTAGGTAGAGATGGCGATGGAGCACAATCCAACATTGAAAGATTTTGTGAGTTTGTGTATACATATATATGATAGATATAACTATTATATGTATGATTGGCAAGAGCTCATATTAGTTACAGTTGCATTGTTTACAGATATTTACATTCTATACTACATATTTACTAAACATTAAATATTTGCATTTGATGCTATTCACATAGTGTTGTGCTTTGGCTTTTTTGACTTCTTCGTAGTGTGAGTCAGCACTTTACAAAAAGCACCTATGGCAGATCGGAATCAAAATAAACTTTTAGATTGTAACATAAAATAGTGCAGAGTTTAACTTAACTTTTTTTCTAGATGATTTTTTTTCTAGTAGCTAAGTTTTTTTTTGATATGTATATCTCTCTCTTAGGGGTGACAAATGAGCGGGTTGGGTGGCAAATTGATATGTATATCTCTCTCTAACCGCACAAAGATTACTCAATTCAATTCATTGATTTATCATGTTTATTTTTTTCATGCCCTTACAAGAGTACTCTATTCGTCCCATTTTACAAAAACGGACTCATGATTGAAGTGAAAATATTGTCATCAAAGAATAGTTAGTTATTACTATTATTAATTTATCGAATTAATTAATCTTTGTAAAATTATATATATATATACATATATATTTATTTATTTATTAAAATATAAAAAAATATAATTAATTTTTTATTAAATATTATTAATTTTTTAATAAATAAATGATTTATAATTTAATCAATGTTTTTTGATTTAGTATAATGGATAATTAATATAAAATAATTATTTTTAATAAAATAATTCGAATATGGAACGGAGAAAGTAAATTATAAAAATGGGAAAGGTATAAATATACCCTCGAACTTTGATAAATGGTACAAATATACCCTTATCACTAATGGAGGAACACGATCGTGACACATGTCCCGCCGTTAGAAATAAGGATATATTTGTACCTTTTCATTAACGGTAAGGGTATATTTGTAACCAAAGTATGACGGAGGGTATATTTATACCATTTATCAAAGTTTGAGGGTATATTTTTACCTTTACCCTTTCTATAATAGTAGTAATAAGCCCAATGTCACAAGTTATTTTTTCTTTTTTTGGTTAAAAGGAATGTCACAAGTTATTAGATAGTCATAGTTATAAACTAAAATTTTAATTTATAAATAACTTATAATAATTAATTAAGAGTGATATAGTAAAATCACGGAACAAGCAGCCTACTGAAGTAGGGATGTCGAAACCACGCCAACACTGGGATTAATTTTTTAATATATAAATGGCTTATAGTAATTAATTAAGAGTGATATAGTAAAATTACGGTTGAAGCAGCTGAAATAAATATATCATAAATATCTATTTTATTTTTTAATTAAATATTATGAAATTTTAATATATAAATAACTTATAATAATTAATTAGGGGTGATATAGTAAAATCACGGAGTAAGCAGCCTGCTAAAGATGGGACATCGAAACCACGCAGATACTGGGTCTTCTATAATATCTATAATATATTAAAAGTGTGAAGAGCCTTAGAAATGTTGTTTGAACGTTTTGTCTTTCATTAAAAGTCTCTACTTTAGACAAAAACGTTTTTTCACTATTTTTCTCAAATTAATATTTATTTATATATGATATTGAATCCTAAAACATATGGGTTCATAACTTTAAAAAATTTAGTAAGACTTTTTTTAAAATTAGGAATCCTAAAATATATGGTATGTAGTACAATATAGCCAGCAGTCCTGAAATATTTGGTATGAAAAAATACATGGTAAAACATATTCACAGAATTGATATTTAAAAAATTCGAAAATATATGGCAAGAGGAAGAAACCTATTTCTCCTATATAATAAGTGGGAGTGGAGTTGCTCAAGCAGACTCTACTCCATCGTCATGTCAAAAGATCATCCCTAATTAATTATTATATGTTATTTAAGTATTAAAAAATTAATATTTAATAAAAAAAGTAAAATAGACATTTATAACAAGTCCGCTTCAATAGTAATTTTACTAAATCACCCCTAATTAATCATTAGAGGTTATCTAAATATTAAAAAATTAATAATATTTAATAAAAATATAAAATAGACAAAAAATAATAAATTATCTCAATAATATTTTGAATTAATTTGACATCTTATATGAGGTCTACTTAGACTTTTTTCATAAGTATTTTTATAGTATCACTTCTAATTGGTTATTATGAGTCATGTAAGACATGCCTACTTTGCTACTTCAATTGTGGTATTTGATTTACATCAAAATTATATCGGTGTCGCTTAAATTGAAATAGAAGAAAAATTATTATGAATCATAATACTTTAAAACTTAAATTATTTTTAAAATATAATTGACTATCAGTGTCACAAAAATTTGAACAGGGAGAGTTCTATAAATTAGCTAACAACTTTAAATAGTAAATTTCAATGTCAAAAAGGTATTATAAATTACAATAGTTAACAATTTAAAATATCTAAAAAATAATTAATCTGTTATATATTCAAAAAAAAATATTATTTATATATTACATAAAAGGTACTATAAATTGTCATAGTTAACAACTTAAAATATCTAAAAAAAATAATTAATTTGTTATATATTTCAAAAAAAATACGTAAAAAAATATATTAATCACAATAATCAACAACTAAAAAATTTTTAAAATATAAAATATTTGATTGACTCTCGAAATCTATGGGTGTCATATTAACAATTTAAATTATCAACTAAATAAATGAAGGTGTTAATTAAATGCTAAAATTACACATATCGTGGAATTCTTAAGTATGAACATTGGGTCCGTACGTAGCACGACTAAGCCACCTAGTACCTCCAATATCTATCAATAACATTTCTTATGGATGTGACGCGGATCGCAAAACTTTTGAAGGCTTAGATTGATTTTTCTACTTATTATTTATTTTTTCATGAGTAATTGTTTATTTAATCATTAACTGAATGATGCTATTATTTTTTCCAATAAGTATCAAAATGAAAAAAACATTTTCTCCAGAACTCTTGCCTTCACTATATTTTCGTTACAAACAAACATCACACTTCAATGTAGAATCTCCATATTTATATCAATCGAGATAATACAAAACAAATCAGCTCATTTTCATTATCAAGAAAATAATTAATGTATCCTTCAAGCTACAATAACAATGACAATAACATACTCAATATAATCTCACAAAAAATATTTGAAAAGGATAAAGAAAACAAAGAGATTGTTTTCAACAGTCATCCACTCAAATAAGATGCATTCTTCAAGCTATAGCACATTAAACTTTTATATGTAAACACTAGAAGACATCACATGAGTAATGTGGAAAGAAAGACGAAAAAATTGTAATTTGATTGTTTCTAATTTATTGATACAGAGTGTGAGTTGAAGTCATTTATATCTTTTTTTTCTTGGAACTTATTAGAAAAACCGTACAAGAGAAATCATTCATTATTGAAGAAAATAAAATTTTACTGGGTGGCGATGAAAAAGAATACAATTACCCTTTTTTTAAAAAATAAAAAGATGATACTCAATTAATGAATTAAATAAAAATAATTATTAAATGAGTGTAGCTTTTGAAAGTTCTTAGTACACGTGGTATTCATCAAAAATACCATTGACAGATACTGGAGCTATATTACCGGAGTTGATCCAATTATCCACCAGTGACTATATAAGATCTCTATCTATAAAATAGGGTTAAAACATTAATCAAGAAATAAATAATGTCCTACTTAAAATAGAAACCACACATATATAAGAACCCATGCTTGGGGTAAGCTATATGGTGAGTTGATTTTCTTTTCATCATGTTTTGTTTCTTGATAGTGTAAATACAAATATACAAACAAATTCTAAGTTTCTAATGTCATATGCCAAGGTACAAAGGTACTGAGATGAGCTTTTTGTATTTTTCTTCTGTATTTTAAGTTATCTTGAATTCTTGAATTACACATCAAGTGAATGCATGGATGTGCATGTGATTACTTAGGTGAGTGTTATTTTCAATGTATTCGGGTACACAAATTTGTATTTAGGCAAACAACCACTTCAACACAAGTTCAAGTCTCAGAAAAGAACACCTATGAAGTTACACAACACCTTCAACACAAGATAAAAAAATAATCTATCTAAGACGTATGTTATTTTTTTCAGAAATAAGATGAAACAGAATTTTAAGGCCAAGTCCCCAACTTCACGGAGTGTCCTTAAGGAATAATTTCTCTCACTGTACCTGAGGTTATTGAATCTTCCTCCTAGAATAAAATGGCTTTCAATCCAACACCAGCGGTACCTCAAATTATTAGATTCGTCGAACTCACTCAACAGCTAATGATCACAATGAGTTTTTGAAGATATGAAGAGTGTTTTTTCTGTCAAAAATCATATCTATATTTGAGGAATATATCAGGTATTTATAGCCTTTAATGTGTCCTTTTGGAAAGGATGCATTGGTTCAGCAAAAGGCACCTATTCAGTACAGCCGCGTCACCTACGCCCAGTCTGTGCTGGACCTGCGCCTGATCTGCAATCGTAGGTAACACTGTCCAATTCTAGTGGCTATCTGCACTGCATCTGTGCCCGCAAGTCATGCTATTGTGCGAACTAGTGTGCCTTGTGCCTTTTATCTTGAAGGGTCGCATCCCTTCGAGATGCATTGTGTATGCATTTGCATGACATCCGAAATACGCCCTCACTTGGAGAAAAATAATTCTATCAGATTTTTGGATTAAAATTTCACTTGTAAAACAAGTTTCAAATGAAATTCATCTAAAAAGATAGATTCGAATTCGAAGCCGAAGCCGAAGCCAAGCGGAGCGAGCGACGACGACAACAATACGAGGCACCACCTTGTTCTTGCCTTACTTACCATGTGGAGTAAGTGTTTCTTATTATAAACACTTAAAATTTCCCTTCTCCCATCAATGTGGAAAATTAGTGAACTTTTCATTAAAACAGTACATTTTTCATTTTGGTGTCTCTCTTTTCCTCCACTATTTTTCCTCCATTTTCCATTCACATATACATCTTGAACCCAACAATTCCTCACATGAATGGGAAATGGATATCTTTTAAAGAATTTATAGACAAGAACGTGATCATTTAGCAAAGAAGATTGCAGTTGGATAAGTAGGTTTCCCGTTGAACTTGTCGTAGTAAACAAGCATCGAATGCACTCGGTCAATCTGTAGATTTGATATCTTTGAACTGTCGAGATTTAATGTACACCTATACAACATATGTCACACAATAGACTTTTACTGTTTATGGTTCTTACGGTTTTGTTCTTTTCGGCCATGAACACGTTCTGATTTCATGAGAGCTTAGAGAATAGGCCTTTACTAACATTCTCCTTGAAGCGGCTTCTACTTCGTCCTCACATAGGTGATTCTAAATGTTCAATCCTATAGATTAAAATATTTGGTCAAATCTACCAAATTTAGATAATCATTAAAAGACTTTTCACCTTAAGCCTTATCCTTGTTTACTAAACATTGTCTACATCATGAGAATGGGTTGGTATATTGACAATGTTGAACCTGTCAGACACAACTTTGTTTGATCTCCTTGAACCTAGCTCTTGGGATCTCCAGTTTGCTAGGTAGAGTTACCGCCATGCTGACTTGTCCTAGGCCTTAAGCCCATTCCCTTAGATATCATCTCAACTCCTTCCCTAGATAGACCTTTTGTAAGTGGATCCGACACATTATCCTTTGACTTCACATAGTCAATAGTGATAATTCCACTAGAGAGAAGTTCTCTAACGGTATTATGTCTCCGTCTTATGTGACGAGATTTACCATTATACATCATGCTCCCTGCCCTACTTATTGTCTCTTGGGTATCACGATGTATACATACTGGTGCTACTAGTTTGGGCTAATAAGAAATATCTTCCAAGAAATTTTGGAGCCATTCTGCTTCTTCACCGTCTTTATCCAATGCGATAAATTCATATTCCATTGTAGAGCGAGTAATACATGTCTGTTTGGATTATTTTCAAGAGACTGCTCCTCTACTGATAGTAAATACATATTCATTTGTGGATTTTACTTCGTTCAATCCGGTAATTCAATTGCATCACTATATCCTTCAAGTACCGCAGGATATTTATTATAATGCAAAACATAGTCTTGAGTGTATTTAAGATACCCCAAAACTCGTTTCATTACCATCTAATGAGTTTTATTGGGATTACTCGTGTACCGGCTCAACTTACTAATAGCGCATGCTATGTCTGGTCGTATACAATTCATTATATACATTAAACATTCCAAAACTCTTGCATGCTCAATTATGAGTCATTTTCACCTTGATTCTTTTGAAGTGCAAAGCTCACATCCAATGGAGTCTTGGCAATACCAAATTTCATATACTTGAATTTATCAAGTACCTTTTTGATATAATGAGACTGTGACAATGCCAACCCTTGAGAATTTCTATGGATTCTTATTTCTAAGATCACATTTGCAACTCTAAGTTCTTTCATATCAAATTTGCTCTCAAGTATTCGTTTTGTAGCATTTATGTCAGTAATGTCTCTACTGATAATCAACATATCATCCACATACAAACAAACATTGACTTGGTGATTTGGAGTGTCTTAAATGTAAATGTAAACACATTTATCATATTCATTTATCTTGAACCCGTTTGCCAACATGGTTTGATCAAACTTCGCATGCCATTATTTAGGTGCTTGCTTTAGTCCATACAACGACTTAATAAGTTTACATACCTTATTCTCTTTTCCTAGAACCACAAGACCCTCAGGTTGTTCCAAGTAAATTTCTTCCCCCAATTCTCCATTTAGGAATGTTGTTTTCACATTCATTTGATGGATTTCAAGACCATATACCGCCGCCAAGGCAATTGATATTCGAATCGATGTTATCCTTGTTACTAGCGAGTATATATCAAAGTAATCAAGGCCTTCTTTCTGCTTAAAGCCTTTTACTACAAGTCTTTCCTTGTATTTGTCAATAGTATCATCCACTTTCATTTTTTTTTTGAAGATCCATTTAGAACCTAAAGGTTTATTTTCCTAGAGGAAGATCAACCAACTCCCACGTATGGTTGCTTAAGATTGAATCAATCTCACTATTGATTGCCTCTTCCCAAAAGGATGAGTCTGACGACGACATCGCTTCTTTAAAAGTTTGAGGCTCATTTTCTAAGAGAAATATTACAAAATCTGATTTAAATAAAGTTTACATTCTTTGACGTATACTACATCTTGGATTCTCATCATTATGTACATTCTCACTTAGTTCATCTCGAGGTCGTTTAGACCCCCACTAGACTGTTCATGTCTACGGATAAATATATTCAAAGAATACAACATTATTTGATTAAATTACCATATTTTTATTAATATCCAGATGTTTAGATTTATGAACCAAAAACCGACATGCTTTACTACTTTTAGCATATCCTATGAACACGCAGTCCACCGTCTTAGGTTCTTTCTTTACCCTTTTTGGCATAGATAATTGGACCTTCGCTAGACACCCCCAAACTTTGAAATATTTCAAGTTGGGTTTCCTTCCTTTCTATTTTCATAAAGAATTGATTGTGTCTTACTATGGGGAACTCTATTGAGTATTCGATTGGCTGTAAGGATAGCCTCCCCCACAAGTTTTGAGGTAAATCTGAACTTATAAGTAAGACATTCATCATTTCCTTCAAAGTTTGGTTTTTACTTTCCCCAATTCCATTAGATTGAGGTGAATATGGGGCCGTAGTTTGATGGACAATCTCATTCTCTACACATATTTCAGCGAAAGGAGATTCATATTCTCTGCCCCTATCACTTTATATAGTTTTGATCTTTTTCTCTAACTGATTTTCAACTTCAGTCTTGTATTGCCTAAACGCATCTATTGTTTCATCCTTACTATTTAGTAAGTAGACATAACAGTATCTAGTGCAATCGTCAATAAAAGTTATAAAATACCTTTTTCCACCACGTGATGGTGTTGACTTCATATCATAAATGTCAGTGTGTATTAAGTCTAAGGGATTGGAATTCCTTCTATGAACCTATACGGATGCTTAGCATACTTTGATTCCACACATGTTTGACACTTTGATTTATTGCACTCAAAGTTTGGCAAAATTTCTAAGTTAATTAGTTTTCGCAATATTTTGTAATTGATATGTCCTATACGTTCATGCCACAATTCATTAGACTCAAGCAAGTAAGAAGAAGCAGAACTTTTATTGATTTCAATTGTCATTACATTCATCTTATATAGCCCCTCAGTGAGATAGCCTTTTCCTACATACACTTCTCCTTTGCTAAATACAACTTTTCCAAAAATAGTTACACATTTGAATCCATTTTTTTCTAGAAGTGATACAGAAATCAAGTTCTTTCTTAACTCCGGTACATATAGGACATTGTTGAGTGTCAACACTTTGTTTGAAGTTATTTTCAATTATATTTTCCTGTACCTCCTACTTTTATAGTAGCGGAATTAGCCATGTAGATTTTTTCTTCTCCTTGAGTCAGAGTGAACATTGCAAACAACTTCTTATTATCACAAACATAGTGGGTGACACCAAAATCCTTCAACCATTCACAAGAATTTCCTACCAAGTTGCATTCGAAAAGCATAGCACACAATCATCCATTTCTTTCTTGGACTCAGCCACATTTGCTTGGTCTTTTTTCTTCCCTTTCTTAGGGGACCCACAATCTGTTGATTTGTGGACAATCTTTCCACAATTGAAGCACTTTCCTTTGAATTTCTTCTTGGGTAGATTTCTTTCATTTCCAACTTGCTTTCGCTTTTTAGAGTTGTTTTGGTCATCTTCTACAATGTTTGCTCCATTCATTGCAGAATTTCTTCTTGACCTTCTTTCTGTAGCCTTATTATCTTCTTTAATATGCAATCATACAATCAGATCTTCGACTGATACCTCCTTACATTTGTATTTCAAATAGTTCTTAAAGTCCTTCCACATAGGTGGTAGCTTCTCTGTTATTGTTGCTACTTGAAACGCTTCTTTCACGATCAAACTTATAATGAAGGTTATGTGAATATTAAGAAAATTTTTAAACTGTTCAACAAAGGTATTTTTCAAAATCATACCTTCCGCAAAGAGATCATGGATGATCACTTGTTGTTCCTTCACTTGGAATACAACATACTTGTTGTATATCATTTTATATTCCAGGAATCTTGCAACAAAGAACTTTTTAGTTCCGGCATCCTCTGTCTTGTACTTTTGTTCTAGCGCTCCCCATAACTCTTTTGTTGTTTTTGTTCCACTATACATAATGTAAAGGTTATCTTGGAGACCACTCAAAATGTAGCTCCTGCAAAGGAAATCTGAGTGTTTCCAAGCCTCTACAATCACAAATCGCACTTGTTCAGAGGTTTCCTCGGGCACCTCCAGAGCTTCCTTAAATATGAACCTTTGAAGACGAAAAGTTGTAAGGTAGAAAAATATTTTTTGTTGCCACCTGTTGAAGTCAATACTCGCAAATTTTTTGGGTTTCTCCGTTGGTGCCATAACTTGCGGAGCATTAGTACGACTCGTTATGGCAATACTAGTTGCCGCCATAGTGGTTCCAACATCAGACCCTTGACTATAGGTAGTCATTTCCTGTCACAACAAGACAGTAACTTTAGTATATCAAAAAACTATTAATAAAGTTGCAGCAACTTTAAACACCTCTTGTTTCTAGTTTAATGATGAAGTTTTTATGACTTCCAATCGTCAATCGAGTGATCTTTAACTTGTGATAAAGATTTTATGTCTTCAAATCACTAGTTAAGTTCAAATAAAGTAGAAAGTTTAAAGCTTTAATCTCCAGAAATCAAGCAATACAGATTCCAAAAGTGTTATTCCTTAAGATTTTTATTTTCAATGTATTCGGGTACACAAATCTGTATTTAGGCAAACAACTACTTCAACACAAGTTCAAGTCTCAGACAAGAACAATTATGAAGTTACACAACACCTTCAACACAAGATAAAAATAATCTATCCAAGAAGTATGTTTTTTTTTTTCCGAAATAGGATGAAACAGAATTTTTAGGCCAAGTCCCCGACTTCATGGAGTGTCCTTAAGGAATAATTCCCCTCACTGTACTCGATGTTATGAAATCTTTCTCCCAGGATAAAATGGTTTTCAATCCAACAATAGCGGTACCTCAAATTGCTAGATTCGTCGAACACACTCAACAGCTAATGATCACAACAAGTTTTTGAAGATATGAATAGTGTTTTTGCTGTCAAATCTTATATCTATACCTGAGGAATATATCAGGTATTTATAGTCTTAAATATGTCCTTTTGGAAACAATGTATTAGCTCAATAAAAAGGCATCTATTCAGTACAGTCGCGTCACCTTCACCCAGCCTGTGCTGGACCTGCGCCTGATCTGCGGCCGCAAGTGACACTGTCCAATTCCAGTGGCTATCTGCGCTGCATCTGTGCCCACAGGTCATGTACCTGTGCCCGCAGGTCACGCTATTATACAAACCAGTGTACCTTTTGCTTTGAAGGGTCGCATCCCTTCGAGATGCATTGCGTATGCATTTGCATAGAGTTCAAAATACGTCCGTACTTGGAGAAAAATAATTCTATCAGATTTTTGAATTTAAATTTTAATTATAAAACAAGTTTTAAATAAAATTCATCTAAAAGGATAGATCTCATCGATCGATCATTTAACAAATCCAAATCCAAATTCAAAGCCAAAGCCGAGCAGAGCGAGCGATGACGATAACGCGAGGTACCACCTTGTTCTTGCCTCACTTACTATGTAGAGTAAGTGTTCCTTATTATAAACACTTAAAAGTTCCCTTCTCCCACCAATGTGGGAGAATTAGTAAACTTACCATTAAAAGAGTATACTTTTCATTTTGGTGTCTCTCTTTCCCTCCACTATTTTTCCTCTATTTTCCATTCACATATACATCTTGAACCCAACAATCCCCCACATGAATGGGGAATAACTATCTTTTGAAGAACTTTTGGACAAGCATGTGATCATTTAGCAAAGACTGATTGCATCTGGATAAGTAGGTTTCCCTTTGAACTTTTCGTAGTGAATAAGCATCGGATGCATTTGGTCATTTGGTGGATTTGATATCTTTGAACTGTTGAGCTTTAATGTACACCTAGACAACATATGTCACACAACCAGCCTTTTACTATTTATGGTTCTCACAGCTTTGTTTTTTTCAGCTATGAACACGTCTCGGTTTCATGAGAGCTTAGAGAATAGGCCTTTACTAACATTCTCCTTGAAGCGAGTTTCACTTCGCCCTCACATTGGTGATTTCTAAACGTTCAATCCTGTAGATTAAACTATTTGGTCAAATCTGCCAAATTTATATAATCATTAAAAAAATTTCACCTTAAGTCTTATCCTTGTTTACTAAACATTATCTACATCATGAGAATGGATTGATATATTGGCAATGTTGAACCTGCCCGACACAACTTTGTTTGATCTCCTTGAACCTAGCCCTTGGGATCTCCAATTTTCTAGGTAGAGTTATCGCCATGCTGACTTGTCCTAGGCCTTAAACCCATTCTCTTAGATGTCCTCTCAACTCCTTCTCTAGACAGGCCTTTTGTAAGTGGATCCGACATATTATCCTTTGAATTCACATAGTCAATAGTGATAATTCCACTAGAGAGAAGTTCTCTAACGGTATTATGTCTTCGTCTTATATGATGAGATTTACCGTTGTACATTATGCTCCATACCCTACCTATTGCCACTTGGTTATCACAGTGTATACATACTGGTACCACTGGTTCAGTCCAATTAGAAATATCTTTCAAGAAATTCCGAAGCCACTCTGCCTCTTCACCGACTTTATCCAATGTGATAAATTCAGATTCCATTGTAGAGAGAGCAATACATATCTGTTTGGATGATTTCTAAGATACTGCTCCTCCACCGATAGTAAATACATATACACTCTTGGATTTTACTTCGTTCGATCCAGTGATCCAATTTGCATCACTATATCCTTCAAGTACTGCGGGATATTTATTATAATGTAAAGCATAGTCTTAAGTGTATTTAAGATACCCCAAAACTCTTTTCATTGCTATCCAATGAGTTTTATTGAGATTACTCATGTACCGGCTCAACTTACTAATAACGCATGCTATGTCTGGTCGTATACAATTTATTATATACATTAAACATTCCAATACTCTTGCACACTTCAATTGTGAGTCACTTTCACCTTCATTCTTTTGAAGTGCAAAGCTCATATCCAATGGAGTCTTGGCTATACCGAGTTCCATATACTTAAATTTATTCAGTACCTTTTCAATATAATGAGACTGTGACAATTCCAACCCTTGAGACTTCTATGGATTCTTATTTCTAAGATCACATCCGCAACTCCAAGGTCTTTCATATCAAACTTGCTCTCAAGCATTTGTTTTGTAGCATTTATGTCAGTAATGTCTTTATTGATGATCAACAAATCATCCACATACAAACAAACAATGACTTCGTGATTTAGAGTGTCTTTAATGTAAACACATTTATCACATTCATTTATCTTGAACTCATTTGCCAATATGGTTTGGTCAAACTTCGCATGCCATTGTTTAGGTGCTTTCTTTAGTCCATACAAAGACTTGATAAGTTTACACACCTTATTCTTTTATCCTGGAACCACAAAACTCTCAGGTTGTTCCTTGTAAATTTCTTCCTTCAATTCTCTATTTAGGAATGTTGTTTTTACATCCATTTGATGGATTTCAAGACCATACACCACCGCCAAGGCAATTTACAGTCGAATCGATGTTATCCTGGTTACTGTCGAGTATGTATCAAAGTAGTCAAGGCTTTTTTTCTGTTTGAAGCCGTTTACTACAAGTCTTGCCTTGTATTTATGAATAGTACCATCCTCTTTCATTTTTCTTTTGAAGATCTATTTAGATCCTAAAGGTTTATTTTTCTGGAGGAAGATCAATCAACTCTCACGTATGGTTGCTTAAGATTGAATCAATCTCACTACTGAATGCCTCTTTCCAAAAGGTTGAGTCTGACAATGACATCACTTCTTTAAAAGTTAGAGGCTCATTTTCTAATAAAAATATTACAAAATTTGATCTAAATGAAGTTGACGTTCTTTGACGTGTACTACGTATTGGATTCTAATCACTATGTACATTCTCACTTGGTTCATCTCGAGGTCGTTTAGGCCCCCCACTAGACTGTTCATGTCTAGTTTATATGGATAAATGTTTTTAAAGAATTCAGCATTATCTGATTTAATTATAGTATTTTTATTAATATCCAAATGTTCAGATTAATGAGCCAAGAACTGGCATGCTTTACTGCTTTTAACATATCCTATGAACACGCAGTCCACCATCTTAGGTCCTATCTTTACCCTTTTTTTCATAAGTACTTGGACCTTCGCTAGACACTCCCACACTTAGAAATATTTCAAGTTGAGTTTTCTTCCTTTCCATTTTTCATAATGAATTGATTGTGTCTTACTATGGGGAACTCTGTTGAGTATTCAGTTGGATGTAAGGATAGTTTCCCCCCACAAGTTTTGCGGTAAACCTGAACTTTTGAGCAAGGCATTCATCGTTTCCTTTAAATTTTGATTTTTCCTTTTGATAATTCCATTAGATTGAGGTGAATACAGGGCCGTAGTTTAATGAACAATTCCATTCTCTACACATATTTCGGCGAAGGGAGATTCATATTCTCTGCCCCTATCACTTTATATAGTTTTGATCTTTTTCTCTAACTGATTTTCAACTTCAGTCTAGTATTGTCTAAATGCATCTATTTCTTTTTCCTTACTATTTAGCAAGTAGACATAACAATATTTAGTGCAATCGTTAATAAAAGTTATAAAATACTTTTTCCCAGCACATGATGGTGTTAACTTTATATCACAAATGTCACTGTGTATTAAGTCTAAGGGATTGGAAATTCCTTTCTACGAACTTATACAGATGCTTAGCATACTTTGATTCCACACACGTTTGACACTTTAATTTATTGCACTCAAAGTTTGGTAAAACTTCTAAGCTAATTAGTTTTCGCAATATTTGGTAATTGACATATCCTAAACGTTCATGCCACAATTCATTAGACTCAAGCAAGTAATAATAAGTAGAACTTTTATTGATTTCAATAGTCATTACATTCATCTTATATAGGCCCTCAGTGAGATAGCGTTTTCCTACATACACTTCTCATTTGCTAATTACAACTTGTCCAGAAAAGGTTACACATTTGAATTCGTTTTTATCATGAAGTGATATAGAAATCAAGTTCATTCTTAACTCCGATACATACAGGACATTGTTAAATGTCAACCCTTTGACTAAAGTCATTTTCAAGCATACTTTTCCTGTTTCTTCTACTTTTGCAGTAGCGGAGTTAGCCATGTAGATTTTTTCTTCTCCTTGAGCCATAGCGAACATTGCAAACAACTCCTTATTATCACAAACATGGCAGGTGGCACCAGAATCCATCCACTATTCGCGAGAATTTCCCACCAAGTTGTATTCAAAAAGCATAGCACACAAATTATCTGTTTCTTTTATGGACTCAGCCATATTTGATTGGTCCTTTTTCTTGCCTTTCTTAGGGGCCCGACAATCTATTGATTTGTGGCAAATCTTATCATAATTGAAGAACTTTCCCTGGAATTTCTTCTTAGGTTGATTACTTTGATTTCCCGCTTTCTTTCTCTTATTAGAGTTGTTTTGGTCACTTCAACACAAGTTCAAGTCTCAGACAAGAACACCTATGAAGTTACATAACACCTTCAACATAAGATTAAAAATAATCTATCCAAGAAGTATGTTGTTTTTTTTGAGAAATAAGATGAAACAGAATTTTAAGG
>NC_061111.1:146216622-146340001 GCF_002878395.1 Capsicum annuum
ACAAGAGGTTGTAGTAAAGATGGATTCGGAGGAATAAGCTGCATGCAGATGGAACCACTTCATATGTGGAAGGTATGTATTACTGATAATGTTATCGTGGAAACACATATAGAGTACACTGATTTTGTGAATGCTATTTTTACCGATTAGTCATAGATCATTCAAACAAAATATCTGTAATTTTACAGTTAAGTTTGGTAGGTCCGAACTGATAAGGCTGAGGGACCATGAATATGGTTCTGATACCTGTTAAGATTTAATGTCGCTTGTTGCTCATGTTTATTTGTCAAGCATTGTGTAGGGATCTAGTTTTGGTGTCATTGTAAAGAGATTCAATAGCGATTGGATTAACTTTTAGGGTGCATTGGACTTTGAAAAAGCCTTCGAAACCTAGCACTGCATCTAACAATAATGAAAAACCAATATATTTACTGCCCTGGCCCAAATTTATATGGTTGGGTTGCTCGTAGTGATGATTATACGCCAGAAGGTGCGGTAGGAGAATGCCCTCAAGGAAAAATTAGTGGTTGATGAAAGACTATATCATCTGAGAGCTAATTAAAGAGGATACATAGGATAGAAAGTAACTTCTAAAGAATCTGGCCGATAAAATTATCTTAAAACATGAGAAACTTATATCAAGTGCAAATATGAAAGTGTATCCAGTAATGTAAATTTGTTTGTTGTCTCTCTAAGAGAAAAATAATGCAAATGGTCACTTTGCTAGGGAGCTGCGACTAGGTAGCGTGGTAGGGATTATCACTTAGATAGAAAATAGCAAAAGAACAAGAAAGCCGCCTTAAGAGAATCTAGGGTTGAAATGTTGTACAGTAAGTTTAGAAAACTTTCGCCAATAGAAACTGCGGTTAAAGTAAGGAATCTAAGTGAAGGTGGCAATTTTTGAATTTTAAATTGCATCCCATGCCTTCTTATTTGTGGTTCCGATCGGGTCCACTGCTGTTGACCTGATCGGAACCACAAACGTGATTGAAAAACAGATTGAGTGTCACTAATTCCTTAGCAATATGGTTATAATTGATTGTGTTTTCTAGCCTTAGCATGCTTTCAACATTTCTTGGAGAATATCAGAGGCTTGTTATAGTATGCGAATCTCGATAATTTTCAAGCTTGCCTCCAACTTGCCGATTTGGTCTTCAAGTTTGTTGTTGCCATCTTTGAATTTGGTATAGAGTTCCTGATCTCTTGTGTGCTCTAACAGGAACACTACCTTCAAAGTTGTGGCATTGAAGGAGCCCTTCAAAACACCTTCTTCAGAAGCCTTAAAGGATACATAAAGGGTCGTTGTGAATGTTTTTAGGTCAAAATATGTTGATGCACAGTGAAGATGTGGTCCCAACAGTTGAATGGCTCACTTTTATCAAGTGTTGCTCAATGCAACTTGCTCAACCAACCTTCAAAGGTTTTGATAAATTAATTAGCAAGGAGTTACGTAATGTTTGATCTAAACTGACTCTACCAAGCCTATCAAATGTTACATAACTGCAGGTTCGTTACCCTATTAAAACCTTTGCCCAAGTTAGTGAACAGATTAAATGATATCAATCTCTCAGCCTTTTTGTTAATCTCTTTTATCCTATATAGAGGACAATATATCCACTATGCAAAAGTCTATACTGTCGCCAGAAATGCTTGCCACAACGAAAGTCTTTAGAAGGCTTGATTATTAGCCTCTCAATATAACTTTTATGACTTTCTTGACGTCTTTTCCAAATATATTGGAACTGACAAACTAAACTAAGCACAATTGCTCGATATGTCCATTCCAATATAATTGCAAGAGACATCTAGAAAGTCATAAAAGTGATATTGAGAGATTACTAGTCATGCCTTCTACAGACTTTTGTTGTGGCAAGCCTTTCTGGCGATGGTGTAGACTTTTGCATGACGGATATATTGTCCTTTATATGGGAGAAGAATGATCAGCAGAAAGGCTAAGATATTGAGATCGTTTAATCTGTTCACTAACTTGAGCAAATGTTTGGAGATCTTGCCCCTCCTTGCTTATCTTGTGCATGCAAATGTGAAGAGTGCAAGGCAAAACATGATAAAGTGATTAATACTTTTAATGCATTAACTATTGATGTAAAGGAATTGATATCTAACAGTAGTGTCATTCGTTCAAAGAGAATTTCAGTTTCATTCACTCCATTAGAGATTAAGGCTAAGAGGAAAAAGAAAGCAAATTCTAAGGCATTATCAAGTACCCGAAAAAAAAAATTGGATCTGAAAAAGGTGAGAAGATAAAAAGGGGAGGAATAAGAAGGAAAAACTGAATGCGAGATTTAGTTTATCTTGTGTCGTTATTTCGAGTTACTGAGTTACTCTATCTAATTTTGAGAGATTATTCTTTTCAGGATGGTGAGGGAGACAGAATCTCCCTATCATTAGCTAATACCGGAAGCAAGACATCCGATGTTATTGAACCACCAGACTGCCCTGTGTAGTTTGATAATCCAGAAGTCGTCTTTGCTCGAGTTAGTCAACAGATTAAACGATCTCAATCACTTGGTTTTTCTGCTAATCAATCTTCTCCCGTAGAACTGCTTGGCACAGCGAAAACTGATATCGAGATATTACTGATTATGTCTTCTCAAGACTTGCTTCTACCAGAAAATTGTTCTGCATTGAGTCCTGCACTATCCATATATGCTGCAGCACCGGATTTTCTAACAGATGTGGCATCTGTTGCAAATTGCTAGTCATCTGTTTATTCAATTTCATCTAGAGCATCAGATTTTTCTAAACAAGCCACATAACCATCAAGAGTATCAACCATACTGTAAACATCCACAGAAATAACACAAATATGTATATGCATGTTATGGGACTTATTTTTGCCCAAATAGTCATGACCTGCAGGGAACAATCTATGTTCATGTACTATACCGGTGTGGTATACTCGATCCAACATAAATATAAACATACCAGCGTGGTACCTGATCTAACATAAATATAAACGTACCGGCGTGGTATACGATCCAACATAAATATAAACGTACCGGTGTGGTACCTGATCCAACATAAATATAAACTTACTGGCGTGGTACCCGATCCAACATAAACATAAACGTACGGGCGTAATACCCGATCCAACATAAATATAAACATACCAGTGTGGTACCCTATCCAACATAAATATAAACATACCGGCGTGGTACCCGATCCAACATAATAATAAACAGGTGTTATCAATATCAATTTACACAACCTCACAGCATGCCACACAATGTACCAAGTTTACAAGTATACTTAAAGTCATAAGACAATTCCATCAAGTCAATTTTCAACAAACATTCATACACGAATCAACAATCGAAACATCAATAATTTCAAGATATGTCCGAATATCAATCCACAAGTATCCAATTTAGGAGCATACACACAATTAAGTCGAGTCTAAAATTCAATTAAACCGTAACCTACCTCCAACCAATGAATCCGAATATAGTCAGTCCGCAAGCGTCTTGCCCTTCCTCAAAGTTTCGAAATGTTCAAAATCTGTTCCAATAGATAATCCTCATAAAAAAAAATATGAATCTAATGACATCCGTTTTATAATTTTTTTCTCCAAAACCCCGAAACATCTAACCAAATTAGTTAAAAATAAACAGATCATGCGTGATTAATATTTTTTTTCGCGAAAATTCTCGGATTTAACCTTAGCAGCAACTAACACCAGCAAGTGTTACTATTCTGTAATTCCTTATCATTACTACCTCACTGTTTTTGACCAATATTAGCTTACTATTTCTTTCCATTATAATACTTAAAAAGCAATGATTATTGTAATCATTAAGGTAAAGGAATCTTGCTAATTCCTTTACATCAAAACAGTAGCCCATGGCGTCTTTATACGTCAATTACCTGCTATTGTTTATTGCGTATAAATTAAGTTGAATTAAACTAACCTCAAAGTTGTAGAGAACCTCTTTTTCTCAACTCAACCACGCGTAAACCCTCCCTGTTTCAACTTCTGCTACAGCTCAAGTTAAACCTACTAACTTCACTAACGTGGGTTATGTGAGAAGAAAATAGTTGTAGTTTTAACCCACTACTTTTAATAAATTAATTATCTAATACCCAAAATTTTTGCTAAATCCTCAAAATTTGTTCGGAACCACATAGAAACAAACCAAATATGTATATTGACTAAAAAGTATATTTAGAACCTATTAAAAATACTACAATACTAACCCATCTAACAGGTGAAATATATTTTGTAACAGGTTACCCATCTGTTAGATTTATTTTAACGCAATTTTCTTTTCTTTCCGAAATACAATAAAAAAAATAAAATATTGTATTTAGATCATTTTTTTTTAATTTACATTTTTTTTTTAATTTACATATTCAAAAAGTCACCAGTTTGATTTAATTAAGGGATATGAACAGTCGTGATTTTTTGTTTGACTTAATCACCCCTTCCAATTCAATCATTTTATAAGTAGGTCCCTCCGGCCTCCTCTTACTCGTTCATTCTACTATACTTATAATACAAATATATTTGATCCAGATTCGTACAAAAAGATTCATATCGTGTCCTTGCAGGAACTTCAAAGACAGTTTGATGAACTCCAGAGGGATTTGGTCGACTTTAGAGCAAGGCTGAGGAGGGCTCTGCTGCTGCCAGATGAAAATTGTTCGGTTGACAATAATAATAATAATAATAATAATAATAATAATAATAATAATAATAATAATAGTAATAGTAATAGTAATAGTAATAGTAATGATAATAATAATAGTAGAAATAATAATTAGGTTATGTTTTTTTTTTTAGCGTATGTATGTATTTTCCTCCTTTTGTATATCAGATCTACCTAAGGGATTCAAAAATCTATGTTTGGTGGTCGACTTTGAATTTTTAATTCTTATTTAGTATTTAATTATCATTCTTACTTATTCTTTATTCTCAACATGTCGACAAAGATTAATCTGATGCGACAGATAGATCATATGTTGCAACAGACGATTATTAATAAAAAGGTTATTGTTATTGAGAGCGTGAAAAGACATGACTTTTCGATTATTTAATATGAAAAATGGTTCGTAAATAAATAATAAGAAAATAAATGATAAACACAATTTATAACCATAACAGAACGGTTATTTAATTTTAATAACTGATCGTGACTCTTCGACATATTTGTTTTTAAATTTATTTTTTTAATTTATATAATAAAGACTACCAAATTTGGACTAAAGATATGTTGAGTATTTAAAAAAATTGCTTATATGTGCAACAAATATATTATCTGATGCAATAGATTGTAGATTTGTTGCAACAAATGGTATATCTGTTTCAACTCAAAAAAACAATTACTGAAAAGAACTTATCAAGTCACAACTTTTCACAGTAATAAAAAAGCTATCAGTATTAATAAATAGATGTGAACAGTCGAGCCTTTTTATTTTTTAATCTGTTTTTTTAATTTATATAATAATTAAAAAAGTCACCAAATTTGGATTAAAGATAAAGATATGATGATTATTAAAAAGATATATGTTGCAAAAGATATATTATCTGTTGCAAAAGATATATTATCTGTTGCAACAGATCATAGATTTGTTGCAACAAATGGTATATTTGTTGTCACAGATGAGTTATCTGATGCAACAGATATATAATTTGTTGCCATAACTCGAAAAAACGGTCACTGAAAAGAATTTATCAAGTCACAACTTTTCACAGTAATTAAAAAGTCACCAGTATTAATAAATTGAGGTGAACAATCACGCCTTTTTGTTTATGAATCTATTTTTTTAATTTATATAATAAAAAAGTCACCAAATTTGGATTAAAGATATGATGATTATTAAAAAGATATATGTTGCAACAGATAATATAGCTATTGCAACAGATCATAGATTTGTTGCAACAAATGGTATATCTGTTGTCACAGATGGGTTATCTGATACAACAGACATGTAATTTGTTTCCACAACTCAAAATATGGTCACTAAAAAGAACTTATCAAGTCATAACTTTCCATAGTAATAAAAAAGTCACCAATATTAATAAATGGAGGTGAACAGTTGTACTTTTTTGCCTAACTCATTCAAATTCAATCCTCTATAAATAGGTCCCTCCTTACTCATTCATTCTACTACACATATCTATTTATTTCTTGCTCTTGTCTTTCATAATATTACACCTTCAAATACTTTCTCTTCAAGAACTTGATTGTTTTTCCCTGTCTCTGATAAGTTTTTTCTTATTTTTTGTGTAAATATACGTTGTATTACTTTCGGATTCTTTTCTCTACTTTTGTTTTTGAGTTTTTTGTCAATTTATGCGTGTTCTAGATATGGACGATCCAGTGTGGGATGTCGCTATTTTACGAGACGACGTACGAGAACTGCAGAGACAGGTACATGATACACAGTGGGAGTTGGCCGCTGTCAGAGTAAGGATGTTGCGGGAGATCCGCAGGATAAGAAGGGTGCTGCTGCTGCCTGTCGAAGATGCGGTTGGCGATAATAATAATAATAATAATAATAATAATAATAATAATAATAATAATAATGAAGAATCTAATTAATAATAATTAGATTATTTTGTTTCTTCTTTCTTTCTAAGTCTGTATATGTATTTTTATTTGTTTTAGTTTAATAAAAAATTATGTTTGATCAACTTTGACTGTTTTAATTCATATTTAATTTTTATTCTGTCTATTATCTTTTCAACAAACATATCGACGATTGGACATAAGGAGTAATTTTGAATCCAGTAGCAATAACAAAATTTAATATTTATCTGTTGGGTTTGTGGCAGGGGTTGATTTATGTTGTTCCAAATAGATTACTCATATATTGCAATAGATAACTAGTTTGTTTCAACAGATAACTCCCTCTGTCTCAAATTACCCTACTCGTCCCAAATTGAGATAGCAAATTGATTAAGAAAGTAATTAATAGCATGTCTAGTTTATCATAATACCTCTATTAAATGATATTTACATTTTAATTTGAACAAAAAGTGATTAATGCAAAGATTAAAACATGGAATTTTTTTTGTCTCTTCTTGATTAATAAAAAAAGACAAGTAAAATGAGAAATCAAATTAGAAAATTTGGGATGGGTAATTTGAGATGGAGGGAGTATTTAATTTTCATTCTGTCTATTATATTCTCAACAAACATGTCGACGATTGGACGTAAAAAATAATTTTGAATCCAGTAGCAATAGTAAAACATATTGGTTATCTGTTGGGTTTGTGATAGGGGCTAATTTGTGTTGCTCCAAACAGATTAATTAGTCTGATGCAACAGATAATCAATTTGATGCAACAGATAATCAGTTTGATGCAACAGATAATCAGTCTGATGCAACAGATATATCTTTTATTGCAACAGATTACTCATCTGATGCACCAGATGAGTGATCTGTTTAAATTATGGGCACTTATGTTGGATTCATGATCGACTTTTATCCGTTGTTGGAAAAACAACAGTAACTTTGTAACCCAGATGACAAATTCGATTAAAAATTATAATTTGACTTATCAAGGTCTCCTATGAAGTAATGTCAAAGTGAAAAATGGTGATGTTCTAAACAAAATTTGACCTAAGAATGGTAAAATAGCAACAGTAGTGGTAACAACAACAATGGTCGACAAGAAGAAGTTGAAGATGATAATGAAGTAGAAGATGATGATAACAAAGCAGAATATGATGAATAAAGCAGCAGTATCAACAATGAACAACAATAGTCGTGAAGAGAGAGAAAACAACAACGGATGAGAAGAGAGAGAAACACGCCTTTTTACCTCCATTTTCTGATATATTAACTAACATTTGGATCAAAGTGTAAATTTAAAAATATGTATGTTATTTTCAAACTTCTCCAACTTTCTTAATCCACAATAAAGTAATTGTCACCTCCACCTAATAATTAAAACTTATATCACCTACACCTCATATTAAAACTATTTTGTCACCTATAACCCAAAGCCCCTACTAACATAGATATCTTCATTGCAGTGACTTCTTGGAGCTTTGTTGTTAGAAATTCTCATAAATTTTCAACATGTTGTTGCCTAGATTTTTCAAGCATAATAATTTCTTCAGTTTCATTCGCTAGCTATGTAAGTACCTTGTTACTTTCAATCCATATCTAATAATGCTATTCCATTTAAATTACAAATATTTTTTTGTATAAACTTCACTTTTAATTGGTTAAGTTTCCTAAATAGCCCAATTTAGAGTTTTATTTTACCTTATATTAAGAGTAATGTCTTGATGATGATAAATTAAAATTCATGTGCAACGCACGTACCCTAACCTAGTAGAAAAGAAAAATATGAAATAAAAATATTTGTAACCCAATCTTCTATATATTATAAATAGCAAGAAAGTCTTCTTTAGATAGTTGCCAAGTGGCTGAATAGGATAATGCCATGTGGTATTTTTAGGACAAATAAATAGCAAGGAAGTCTTGCATAGATAGTTTCCAAGTGGCTGAATAGGATAATGCCTTGTGGTATTTTTTAGGACAAATTAATTAGGTTAGGTAAAGTTAGTTATTATTTTTTTAATGTAAAATTAAAAATAATAAATATTTTCTATTTCAAATAAAAAAATAATGATAAATTCAAATTTAGAAAGATCTTATTAATTCATACTTTTAAACTCCTGTAATTTTAATTTGAATCGCATAGAAATTAAAAATTATATACTTTTTGAAACATAAAACCTACCGTGACTACTTTTTTATTTTGAGTTTTTTTTTTTTTGGAAAAAAGTCATAATTTATAAATATTTTGTTAAGTGATAATTTGTAAATATTATAGTACATATACTGCACAATATTTTTATTCTTTTTAAAATAAAAGGATAAACTTTATTTTTATGTGAATTATAGATGAGTAAATATTTTTTATTTAACTAACATCACCAACTAATATGTGGGCGTTTAGTTTTTATCAATTTGAATTTACATATAAAATTATTTAAAGCTTACAATTAATTCAAAAAACAAATGAAAAAAAAAAAAAACTAAATAAAACTACCTATGTTCAGATTCCATGCCCCCATTCTCCCACTAACTCACAACCACACGCACATTTTCAGTTTTAATGTATAAATAAATAAGTGAATAGTAAAACTCTTGGCAGTGTAGAGCCTCTAGTTGTGAAATTGTACTTTCACCAAGTACGCCTAGGAGATAAAATCACGTTTTTATACAACATTTAAATTATTATTAATTATTTTTCATTTTTTTTAAAAAAATGATGACTCACAAAATCCAAAACTAAATGTCAGCATAAATATGAAAAAAAAAAATATTGAACAGAAAATATGTTTATTGAAGCAATTTTATAACCGAATTATTATACCATCCGTCGCAATAGTTTCTTTAAAATATATCCATTGTTAAGATAAAATAACTACTACTACAATAAATATTTTAAATATAGAGTAATTAAAAGTTAATTTATTTATCTATTTAAATTGAAATTACAAAATTTTAGAAAAATTTATTAACCTCCAGGCCAACTGCAAAAATTTATTAACCTCCAGGCCAACTGCTCCACCTCCTCTATAACTATAACTACACTACCCCATTTCCCCACAGATTCCTCTTCCTGCATGACAGTCAAAAAGTTCATTTATATTTGTAATTTTGGTAATTTGATAAGCAGTCACGAAGTCAGAATTGACACTAAGGGGTTCACAAGTGAACATACGAACTAATCGAAGGAGGTTCAATATATACTATATATATATAAAAAATAATTTTAATCATATATATATAGTATAATTTTCCGTCGAAGAAAATTCTACCTCCGCCCGTGTTGACAAGTGACGTCTTTTTTGTACAATCTAATTAACAAACTGCGTACTACATTCCGCTGATAGTGAGTTTCTTTCCTCCTAGCTATTTCATTTGATTTTCATATTTTTAAAGTTTTATTTTATTTTTAAAATTTTAATGTTACTATAAAATATTTAACTTTTACAGTTTTTTTTTTAAAATTCAGAATATTAAAAAATAGAATTGAAATAAAAGGAAAGGAACATCTTGGTTGTTAGTTTTTTAAAAAAATTGTCTTTTTAATAGAAATTACATTTGGATAGAAGATACGATAAATTTCAAATTTATATACGAATAAAAAAAATACTGTACTTAAGTTTGTTTGATTTAAATTCATGTGCATATAATAAAGTATGGTTATAACTTCCTCTATTTATCCCACTATAGTCGGAGTTTTCAAAGTTTTAGAGTTCAAAAATATTTGTTTCCCCCATAGTAATTCGTTTGATTATTTTTTAAGTTATTTTAATTTATAAACAGTCCTCTTATCATTTGAATGACTAACCCACGTCTTCTAATTGCATCAGCATCACCTCCATGATGTTCTAATTGCATCAGCATCACCCCCATGATGTTTAAATTATTTGCATTATTAGAATTGGTATTGCTAATAATGCAATAATGCAAATCAATAATTTTAAAATTTGTATTAGAGTTGATTACGAGACAATTTCAAAAAGCTTTCACAACTGCCACCAGAATGGAATATTTCTCCTTCAAAAAGTTTAACTTTCTCTCCTTAATCTCTTTCATTTCCTCTCCTTTACTATTTCTTAGTGCAGAAAAATATGGCTCCCGATACTAATTTCATCTCTTAAGGTATTCTTTTCTTCTCTTTAGTTTGTTTCAAAGAGGTTATACATGTTTAATTGAAAAGAACACATCAATGCTCTATATAAATATGGGATCGATGACAGTGAGAGATTTAGATATTGGATATATGTACATGTAGTTCATCATTTTGTTCTTCTACGTTTATATGCTTTCTAATGCTTTGCAAATTAATTTTCATGATTAGCGTCAAGCCTAATTGTTTTCATATTTCATAATTGCTTTTATATTCCGTTTGATTCTCTTTTGAGTTACTCTTCATTGTCGTGTAATTTGCAACAAGGGTTTCTCAGATTATTTTTCAATTCTTCAAACATGCATTTCTAAGTCTTATACTCTAACTCAACCACATATATTTAATATTTCATGTACAAAATCACACAAAAAAGTGATTATATATGTGCAAATTACATTCCACAATAACATGGCCTGGATTTAAGAAACCGTCTTAATCAACAAATCGTGACATTTCTATTTCTATAATTATAAAAACATGTCATTTAGAGTAAAATTGGAATCATTAGATTTGTGGAATTGAGTTAAATTTGAAACATGATTTTTATGATATAAGGATGCAAAATTGAGTAAAAAAATTCCGTAATTTTTATGATGTAAGGATGCAAAACTAAGTAAAAAAAATTTGTAAAGAAGAAGAAGAAGCTCTTTCAACACAGATAACAGATAAACAAATACTTGAAGAGTTTGTTTAATAAAGTAAATGAGAAAAACTATTAATGGTATTTTCTTCGAAGGTAAACCAATTTGTGGACATCTTTATTGATTCCAGAGATTCCATCTTTTTTATTTGCTTTGTTAATAAAATAAACCTCTTTTTACTTGATTAGGACCGAGTTGATCTATAATTTCAAAAGTCCGATTTGACGAGGAGTTGGAGTCCATCGGCTACATTGAGATCATGAGTCGTCGGATTAATCAGACATGTCTTTAAATTTACATATACAAATTCTTTGTATAATTAAACTAAAATTCACGTGTTATCCAATATTAGTATTTTATCTTACTTGATAGTTATTTGGTTTTATGTCATATGCAATTTGTTACTAACCAAAGGTAAATGTAGGTATACATAGGTGGATCTACAGGCTACAAGCCATCGTCTTGGATTTTCTTTCCGTATGTTGGGGAAAGTACCTTTCAAGTCCACAGTCCATACTAATACTCTACTTATAGGAAGAGACTCAAAGCTATATCTTTTTAGTTATCTTAGTTGCACATTAAAGTTTATTATTACTATCACTATCTTTATTGCACACTGCACATTATATATATATTACACACTCAAAATAATATGGGTGCATACACACATATTTTAAAGTCGACAACAAAAATTCTAATGGACAACATTAAATTGATGCATTATAGCTTTTGAAGTGAATTTTTTTGTTTTTTCATTTAAATTGATAAGTTCGTAAATAATATTTAATTTGTCCTCATAATTCAACTCTTTACTATAAATATTATTTGGCTTATTTTCCTCTTTACTATAAGTATCTTTTATTGTCTTTTTTTATTCATGTGATACATCTCATAATAATGTGGTAAATAACACATACTTAGTATTGCAAGGTATCATGAAAGCAATTAAATCACATCCAAACACACAAAATTACATTAGAAAAAAAGGAAAAAAAGCACACAAGTTACATGTATTGTTGCTTATAAAATGATTGAGGAACGTGTGAGTAATAAGCTTCACATTTGAAGCAATTATAGTCCTTTGGAGATAGTTAATAAAACAGTGAGTTTAATTTTCATGCAAGTATTGTATTTCTTCAATATGAATGTATGCAGAATCCTTTAAAAATGTTTTACACGCATGTATAACGTTCTTATATCTAATATGGTAATTTAACGTATGGAAAGAAGTTTTTATATGTTTATCTATTAAGTTTTTTTAGTGATGCAAGAATAAATAACATTATTCATTTACAAGAACGATGTAAGCGATAATTTTTGTACTAGCTCATAATTTTTAAACTCATATTGTTATTTTCTCTGGCAAACATATTCTTTATAATAAACTTTCATGTAAATGCAAACTAAACTAAAGGGATTCCTTATACAAAGAAGCAAACGCACAAATAAATCAAAAGAAGTTCAATATTTAATATATCTTTCTTTATTATGAGAAATTATAACAAATCATTACTGCACAAATAAGTCATTCATGTAATTATACAAGTTTCATCAAGTTATTCTTAATATTGTTTTTTAGTTGAGACTCATTGTGAACAAATAAATGATCTTGAGCCACCAGAAGCTTTATATATGTCTCTTATGTGCTAAGCAACATCATAGCGGAGGGGTATGTTGGTCACTGGCGGATTGATCATTTTGATGGTTTGTTTCTTTGCTATGTTGCTCTATCAATAATACCTTAAAATGGAGAACAATATTTTAAGTTACTAAGGAAATGATTATGGCCTAAATTTGATGGGATACTTGTAAAATTCTGCCACAGTAAGCTACGAAAAGTAAAAAGATAAGTACGAAACTAAATTTAAGCTGCGAGGATATATCTTAATTATAATATGTTTAATTTAAAGATATCTTAATAGCAGTTTAATATTCACTTTATTTTACAAAAATAAAAGTTTTTTTTTTCGAAAAAAAAAAACAAATAATTAATATAAAAATATAAATAGATAAATTCAATTTAAACTTGAGATGAGAAGATATAGAAAAACTATACATGCTGACATTTTAAAAAGGAGGGTATTATATATATAGAGACCTTTGTATACAACTAAGTTCGATGATTAACACTATATACTTTGAGTAATGATGTATTAAACATGTTTCTATTTTATGATAATTTATTTGATTTTTGACCATTGTAACTTAATAAAAAATAAAGATTTGCCTACGATTATTTTTTAAAAAATACTCTCTCCGTTTCATTTTAGTTGGTCCTCTTTATAAAAATATTTGGTTCAATTTAGTTATCCTTTTCATGAAATCAAGAGAATTTGATCATATTCTTTCAATACTACCATTAACATTAAATGACTAAATAAAGTGTATTTACTCAAATTTATATTTTCAAAGTATAATTAACTAATTTGGTAAAATAAATCCCCTAATTAATATTTTTTGAATGAGTGTGCTAAATCTATAGAAGCCAACTAATATGAAACGAAGGGAGTAGACAAACGCTTAATATTATAATTATTTTTTTAATAAATCCCCTAATTAATATTTTTTAAATGAGTGTGCTAAATCTATAAAAGCCAACTAATATAAAACGAAGGAAGTAGACAAACGCTTAATATTATAATTATCTTTTTAATATTGTCCACGAGCGGGGAATGTATGCTAGTTAAATAATTAATGAAAATATTTTTATACCAAAAAGCAAATTCAATAAATTTCAAGCACTATAAATATTTTTGACCCTGTTTGGTAAAAGTAAAAGAGATTAGAGACAGCAAAGTCACACATATAAATGCCCAAATATCCATCAACATCGACAGAACGTGGAAAGTCACGTGTTGTCTCCTTCTCGTCGGGTCCTCCGCTCGTTTAACGGACCTTGCTTTCTCTTCAATACCAATTACTACCACTTATTTTCTTCCAAATTAGGGTTTCACTTTCATTGCTTAATTTACCTCAATCCGCCTTACACTTGCCGATTTCGGGATCCACTTGCAGGTAGATAGATTTATTCAGGCCGATATTTGAGCATTCGACCTTTTTTTTAAAAAAAAAAAAAATCGGGTTAGATTTTATGGCTTGTGGATTTATTGTAATAATGTATGGGTTTTGTTTTTATTTTATTGAGTGTCTAATTTTAGGGTTGTTGGATTGTGGGTTTTATGAATTTAGGGTTTCTAATTTCAGTTAATTGATTTAATGAGGCCGATATTTGAGCATTCGACTTTTTTTTCTTAAAATTAGTTTAGGTTTTTGTGGCTTGTGGATTTATTGTATGATTTTCGGTGTTTGATTTTTATTTTACTGGGTGTCGAATTTTAAGGTTGTTGGATTGTGGGTTTATGAATTTAGGATTTGTAGTTTCAATTAATTGTTGGGTTTTGAGCAAGATTGTGAATTTGTTAGTGTTTCTGCTTTAATCAGATGTTATGATGTATTTTCCTCGGTCAATTATTAGCTATGTTGATGATGTACCTGTGTTGTATTCTCCAAAAATACTCTACTTTTGGAGAATCGGACACACACCCGCGGATATTTTTGTAGAGTCCGAGCAATATAGATCATTAGTACATCAAAGTAAAAAAGTTTGCTTGTTTCTGTTGATTTTTTATGCTCTTTTGTGGTTTGATTAATTGTTGAATGAGTTGATATTGATGGTCATTGTTTCACATAGTCTGGCTTAGGGTTTTTTGTGTTGACTAGATAATCTGTTGAGTAACTGTATTTTGGTGTAAAGAAACCTATGTAAACAAAACTGAAACATCACTAGAGTTTATAGAATTTTAGTAAGAGGAACAAGGACATACTTTTGCTCTATGGAATGGTAAATGGGCTGCCAGCACAGCCTTCGTGCTGATGATAAATACATATTTACCTTTCTGAAAATAAGAAGAAAACTGTTTCATAAAGAAGAGGCTGATGATTAATGCATTGTTACTTTTCTCAAAAAAAGAAAAAGAAATGTTGCATAAAGAGGAACAAAAGTGATGCTCTTTAGCACACAGTGACGGTGAGCCTTGTTTTTATACCGTTTCTTTTAGGGAAGGTTGTTCAACTGATACTATAGCAGGTCAATGATTTTTTCTCATGAGTTCTATTAAGTATTGGATGTATACTAGTACAAGTTCTCTATCTGCATCCATATGAATCTTTCTAGAAAGTTATAAGAAATTTTGATTCTGGATATGTGAAGTACCCAACAGAAAAAATGAAATATTCTAGCATATGTTTTGCTTGAATGGGTTAAAGAATCTAAATTAAGAAGAATGTGGGTAGCTATATGCCTATATCTTTGAAGTCCTACTACTTTACTGATTGTGTAAAGAAGTTCAGGAGCATGGGGTCCTTGACTTTCTAATAAGTTGGACGGAAGGGAAATCCATCTTTCCTGTCCCAACTTCCTTTAAATTCTGTCAAAATCACCCTCACCCTCGTGCACGGTCTTGTTGCAGATGCTAAAAAATCCTTAGGGGAGTGGGAGAGATGGAAAAACCTGCTTTCTTTTATGTTTATATTAAATTTACATTTTCTTTTCTGATTTCAACAAGATGGATTTGAGAATGCAACTTGGAATGTAAATATGACGTTCACTTACAAAACATTAAAGAAAGAAGTGATAATAAAACCATTTAGTCTGTGAATATTTACTCAACGAAAAATGAAACCATTCAATATCTGAATTATTGTAAGAGTGCTTGTTGAGCAGTTACAGCTGGCAGAAAAGAATAGTTGGCTTTTTGCCAATGGAGAAGCCAACAGATTCTAGCTTATTTGTCAATGATGGTTCTTTCATGGAGAGGTTCAAACAGCTCCAACAGGAGAAGGAAAAGGAGAAGGGTACCTCCTTGAAAGAGTCTAAGAAAACCTCCAGTGTATTGGGAGCTTCAACTCCAAAGGCCGTCATTAGTAAGCCAAGCTTGCAACTTAAAGCTAATGCTTCAGGAAAAACTGCTACAGTTGCTTCAGGTGGGAAACTTGCATTCAGCCTGAAACAGAAGTCCAAAATAGCTGTGCCTTCTGTTAGGCTAGGTGAAGATGAGGATGATGAGGATGAAAAAGATGCTGGGAATTCTTCAGGAGATGGGCCAATTAAACGGCAGAGGACGGAGGAACCTCATGCTCTGCACCAGCCTCTTAGACAGATTGATGTTGGTAAATACTTATTACAAACATCGTGATTTTGTTGATGATAACTCCTCTATCTCTCTCTATCCCTCTCTATTCCCCTCTCTTTTAGGTAAATAAAGTATAGTTTTGCTCATGAGTCATGATATCACATGTTGGTTCTTGGAACAACACTCTATGTAGCTATGTGTTTCCCTTTCCTTAGATTTCTGTTTGCTAGCTTGATTGAGGAATCCCCATAACATTTCATGGATTTGTCATATAGCCTAGAAATTTCACTAATTCATGGAGTGGTCTTAGTTCTTGTCCATTTAGAGAATTTGCTTTCTCTTGGTGGGCAGAATGAGGTAATTTTCTTTTGGTTGAATCACATAATTCACCTAATGTCTTGTGCAACTGGCGACATGGGTTCTCATTTATTACTATCGGTCATTGAAGCCTTATGTTGCAAATTTTCGAAGCCCTTCATTAGTCAATATTTTACCATTTTGTTTTGTACTGAGGATATTCTCTAGGCATTGTGGAGGAGGATTAGACATTCTTGAGTTACTCTTGTCTGATCGTGCAGCTTGTATCTTAAGTCCCTACCAACATTGGTGGAAAGAGATGTTCAATGAAAGATTTGGAAAATGCGGCTACAAGAGTAATTTATATTCACTTGTTCATGCTCTTGGTATTAATCAGTGCTTTAAGTGACATGCAGCACCAAATCCCCCAAGTGATCCAGCAGTGAAGAAAGTTGCAGACAAATTAGCAAGTTTTGTGGCTAAGAATGGAAGACAGTTTGAGCATATCACACGCCAAAAGAATCCAGGAGACACACCATTTAAGTATGAATCAGAATCTTTATGGTCTCTTCATGTGGAATCGTCGCATAATTTCTTTAAAAATTGATTTTTCTTACGGCGTAGATTGTCGTGTTTTTTTCTGTCTTCTCAAAGCACAAGAAAGTGCAATTGTAGTCTCATGACCTAACATCCATGAATTTTGTAGCATCTATTGGCTTCTTTTGTTGTCCCCCCAGCCTCTTAAGAACTGGTGATCACTTCTTGTTCTTCTCTTGCCATTGCTCACTCTCTACTTTGTCTTGGTGTTTGCACCAAGTTCGAAAAAAAAAAAACTTTGTCCTGGTGTTTGGTACCTCTTTCTTTGCCAAAATCATTGGTTTCTTTTAGATTTGTATCTAATAAGTTTACTTTGCTGGAGATTTATCTAAAGCCCATTATGAATGTTTGGCGCTCAATTATTTGATTTCTCTCTTCCCAAGGAAACAGAAAATTATTTTTTGATATTGTTTATGGCTTTTGATATATTCGCAGGTTCTTATTTGATGAAAGCTGTCCTGATTACAAATACTATGAATATCAACTTAGTGAAGAGGAAAAGGCTCTATCACAGACCAGCGAAGCTCAAACATCCCATAGTGAGTAAAATTTCTCAACATGCATATATTGCTGGCGCAAGCCTAATTAGCTTTCCGTTTAAGTAGTGCAGGATGCTACTAGCTTTCTTGTATGTTTCTGCAAGCAGTTCTTGTGGCAGTAATTGTAGCACTGGAACCCTTGACTTTTATACATACACAAATGTGACTGGGTCGTACCAGTTATCTTTTCCTTTTAGAAGCTAGATTTAGTTGTTTGTTCCATTCATTTCATGTGCTATCTCTTGGTATTGGCTCTATGCGTGTCTTCTTTTGAGAAACAAAATTAACTAAATTATGATTTTGAGTCCTATGAGTGTTTGTGAAATGGTTTGAGGTTACAATATTCTGAATCTCAAGGTCTTAAGTTGACCATGTTTAATAAGCATTTTATGTTCCGTATCTGTGCTTGTGTGCACGCATTTAGATGAACAGCTTGGGTTATCGAACTAAATCGCCAACGTGTTTTTTGCATCTAGTGTCCAGTTCATCTGGCGTCGCTTGATTGACATGACGTTTGTTTGCGGTGATTCTTCCATGTTACTTACTTGATTGGCCTTTGATTGCTGTAGGAGTTACTAGTACTGCTACTCCTAGTTCAACAAGCAGTTCTCATAGGTCACATCAGCAGCATTTGAATTACCATACTCCTGCATCAGCATTGTATGGAGCACCAGATACTAATACAAGTTCTTCAGAGTTGGCTGGAAAATCTGGTAATGTCATTTTATATGTGAGTCTGTATATTCATATATTGTCTTGGCATTTTTATGAAAGGTTAAAAGCACAAAAAACTCTTAATGTCCGCTGGGCTTTAAGTACAAAATGCAATTAAAGCATGGGCTTTAATGAAGAAAGGCGCAAATGGAGGAAAAAAATACAAATACATATCTGTAGTCCAAGACTAATAAATATAAGCATGAATAACATGAATAACAAATAGATGGACAAATGAGTTGAAAAGAAATTATGGAGAAGTGAGATATCAAATGTTATATTTAGTGCCACCTCTAAAGGATTATGCTCATTGGCAAGAAATCATGCCTTAGAGCCTACATGACGACACTGAAGTGCCCACTAGGTGAGGCGAAGCGCTCAACATGTTTTGCTCCTCACTATAGGGCTAAGCGCGCTTTAAATGCAGCTTTGACAGCACTGATTTTGTTTTGATTATTTACCCTACTGGATTTGGGTGTAATGTGATGACCAATCATGGAGAATCTGCTTTTGCACCTGAATTTGTGAATATAGGTTACTATATACAAGTTTATTGAGGCAGATCAGTTTTGTAGCATGGTTATAATAGTGAGAACAGAAAAGTGGTGCTTGGGTTTATTGAACAACTGAAACTGCACTAAGATTGTGTAGGTTGCATAAGGATTACTCAGAAAGATTGCATAAGGATACTCTAAAAGGTTGCATAAGGATTACTCAGAAGATTGCATAAGGATACTCAAAAAGGTTGCGTAAGGGTTACAATATGGACATTGTGCTTGTCTGCAAGGAGCTAATGGAATCTCTCAGCTTATTTGTTCCTGAGATATCATCCAGTTTACACTAAGCTTCTAGAGCAACATACAATCTGTATTTATTCCTATCTTATTTTATTCCAGATAGGACTCTACTTTTCCCTCACAGTATCTTTCATTTCTCTTTTGCCAAATTGTTCACCAGATGCAAGCTGGCGAGTCTACCAAATCTTCCTACTTTCCTTGGCAAGTGCTTTTCTTTTCCAGTACAAGTGTAGCTTCTTCGGACGTCTGAGTTAGCTCATTTAACTCCAAATATGCTGAGAAGCATACTGCAAATGTTTAGTTGCCTGAATGTAACTGACAATGTAGAAGGAGGTGATTTGTATATTTGTACCTCCACTTCCTTTTTACATATGCAGAACCTAAATCGCACGTTCATATCCCTCTTTTGTTAGATACCTGAATTGAGATAGCTTCAGATGTTGCAATCCAACAGGCTAAATTTGGTGGAACGCATGTTCTACAGAGTATTCTCCATGGCCATGTTCTATGCTGATCTGCAGGGACATTCAAGTTTCATTAGCTCTGATTGAACCGAAAACTTCCTGCAGTAACACTGATTCATTTTAGTGAATCAGATTCTTCAGATAGAAGTGTTGTGTTTCTACTTCTTATAACAATGGAGCCGTTCTTTCTCTTTCCAAGTCATTGCAACTCCTCCTGAAAGCCCAGCAATATTTCTTTTTTTGCACTGTTCTACTGTCACATTAGAATTTTGAGCAAAGCAATACAATTCTGGAATGCCCAGTCAAGCATCCTACCTAAAGTAGATTTTACTACCATCGCCTACCTTAAAGTTTAACATACATCTGAATTCATCCCATAAGCTTCTAATAGGTTTCCCGTGTCCAGACAAATCAGAGTTAAATGACTTTTGTTATATCTTTTCGCTACCATTTCTTTCCACCATTCTTCTTCCTCCTGTTTACCTCAGTAGCCATTTAAAAGCAGACTTCCGTTATGCAAGTGCAAGTTTTTAGAACTCCTGTAGACCATCTCACTTAAATGAAATGCCTTAATCCTGTAAAGAAAGTCTCTCCTTTATTTGTCCAGCTTTTCCCAACCTTTTTTGGCATTGGAAGTAGTTATTGTTGTGCTAGTGTCTCGCATGCATGTTTATTCTACAAAAGCATGGTATGATAGTACTCAGCTCTTCAAGTATGAGTTCTCTTTCAAGAAGCAGATACAAGAATTTGGGACATCCAATTTCATGCCATGAACACACGTGTGTGTGTCTAAATTTGTTCATGGCACAATCAAGTTCATTTAACTCTTAAATAAAATGGTAAGAGTTTTTCTTTCAAGAAGCAGATATTGTTGTAGAATGGATGAAAAAGAATTTGGACAACTAATTTGAAGAAAAGAGGGAGAGTTGTTACGACCTTTCCAATGAATTTGAATTTGTGTGACCTTTCCGATGTATAGTTCTCATTTACTATGTGACCAATGCATACATCATTTCTTAAAATTACAAGATCCTCTAGAATCTTTGTGCCCCTAAAGCTACAGATTTTGAAGAACTGGTTTCGTATTTCCTGTCTTGGAAAATTTGTGACCAATGCATACATCAGTTTTTAAATTACAAAGCCCCGTCGACTCTGTGCTCCTGAAGCTGCAGATTTTGAAGAACTGGTTTCCTATTTCCTATCTTGGAAGATGAGTTAACTCATCTGGGCTATAATTTGTGCACCTTCTGTATTGCATCAGGTTGTCATATTGCTGTAAGTTCATTGGATGATGGACTTCACGAAGCTATTCAGTTATGTTGGGCTCATACTGATATTGTCTTTTCAGGTCATTCAAGCGGTCCATCGGGGTCCGATCCAATAGCGATGATGGAATATTACATGAAGAAAGCTGCAGCAGAAGAGAAGATGAGGGCACCGAGATCCTCGAAAGATGAGATGCCTCCACCTGCTTCTCTCCAAGGTTGATTACTAATTTTATTCAACTCTGTTGTATCTATGTTCTGATTTTCCTATTAATTTTAATTTCTGAGCTCGAAATGGGTGCAGGCATTGCTTATTAAAATACGTGCAACTCTTCTCATGTCTTATTTTTCACTGCAGTTCCAGGAAAGAAGGGTCATCATATGGGAGACTATATTCCACCTGAAGAGCTGGCTAAGTTTTTGTCTACCTGCAATGATGCAGCTGCTCGGAAAGCTGCCATAGAGGCAGCAGAAAGGTCGAAAATACAAGCTGATAATATTGGCCACAAACTTCTGTCAAAAATGGGTTGGAGAGAAGGTATATTTCCCTCTAGCAAAACATGGACCTGTTTGGGTGCGAATAATTTGAACCAGTACATTCTAGAGGAAGATGATTTCCCTTTTCTATAGACCTTTGCTCAGAGGCAGGGTTTGTCAATTTTAAGAGGTTATGCTTTGAGGTTGAAGGAGCATGAAGGTTAGGGGTTGGGTTTGTTCTGCGCTTGATGAGGAGACAATAGTTTCAAGCATCCCTACCTCATCTTGTTTGTTCAATTGCATGAATGCACTAGTAGCAAGTTGTTTTTTGGTAACTAGTTTGCTGTCGAACTTTCCTGGACATGTAGTTGAAATTCTGAACTTATATCTTATGTCTCCTATGATAGAATTTCTTGGTAACTTTGTCTTTGTTATGCAAGTCATGCACATCTATGTAGGTAGTTTTAAGGAGTTTCGTAGTCAGAAAATGCTGAGTTTTTGAAATACAAATAGTTCCATGTTTAGGAGTTGCAAGTTACAAATTCCTATGGAGTCTTAAATCTTTATGTGAAACTGCAGGTGAAGGACTAGGGAGCTCTAAAAGTGGTATTGCAGATCCAATCTCGGCTGGCAGTGTAAAATCAAATAACTTGGGTGTTGGTGCTAACCAACCAGGTGAGGTCACTCCAGAAGATGATATCTACGATCAATATAAGAAACGGATGATGCTAGGCTACAAGTACAGGCCAAATCCACTGGTATGTGCTTTATCTCCTCTATAAAGTAATTTGTCACCTAACAGGAGGGAGGATCCTGCTTAGGCACTGTATGTGTAGTAACGCTTGCCTCACAATGACTTTTGGTTCTCGTTTTGGGAATTTGTTTTCCGGTTTAGATAAGAGTGGAGAGGGATATTAATGTATAAATTTTCCTTTCAATTGGAACTAAGGCTGGCACATCTGTTTTTGCAGAATAATCCGCGAAAAGCATACTACTGAGGCAATTTGCGAGCTGGTCGTCTACTCAACCTCTATATTGGAGTACTTAGAGTTATAGTTTTATTCAGGAAGACAATAGTTGGAAGTTGATGTTATTCTGGTCTAAATACTACTGCTACAAGTTTGAATTCGTTGTATTTAAAACATTGAAATGACGTGTGTTGTGAACTCCAATATATCTTTCACCTTCACCTCTTTGGCTCTTGATTATTCTAAGTTCACACTTGAACAAACATACATATCTACGGCAATACATATTAAAGCAGCGGGAGTTTCATTTTCCTGAGTATGCTGTGCTATTCCGTTGCAATTGTCATGATGCTTTGTTATTCGGATGTCGATCATGCAGAGTATGAGGGTTAATACTCTTTACTTTTGATGTGTGAATTCATTGATTAATTCCTTAATTTTGTTGAAATAATAGCTGCATTTTCACAAACTGAATAAAAGTTATGTATACCGTGTTGTCTAACTTTTGAAGTAGTGATAGTGGCATTTCGAATAGACAGAGGAGGTGTATCGTACATGTATTGTCATTTTTGTTGTGTAGGTACAAAGTCAATGTACTTTGTGGTATTAATTATTCTTATCCCAAAAAAGGTATAAAATATCCTCTAGTTCCTCTTGATCAGAATACAATTTGGCATTGGATGATATTGAAATTATACATGGTTTAATTCGAGAAGGTCAACAAATCTAAATTCATTCCACTTTCCAAATTATAAATTCAGAATTTAAAAATTAGTAATATTTACACACGCATATATGTTAAGGTGAATGTGAATTCGTTACTTATCGTCCTTTCCCAAATCACTTATCCATCGTCCTATAGAGAGCAAATCTTAGAAACGTTTCATCAAATTTTATACTTGTTTAGTGGTATTCCTATCGTGTTTAAATTCGGTTTACCTCGTTCTGGAACGCTTTTTTGGGATGAATTATGAATAATTATATTTCGAGAACAAAAAGATTCAAAATGAGAATAGAAGAAAAGTAAACGAATAAATAAATTAATTAAACACAAAAAGAGCAAAATAGAAAACAAAGGTTCACAAGTTTTTCTTTTTTTTTTTTTAAGAAAGAAAAGAAGAGATGATAAAAGACAACTTTTAATTGGTCCTTTTTGGGTAGCTTCATATAGAGGGCATTGTGTGTGAAAAGAAATGGAAAGCAAGTGTCGGCTGTCCAGCAGTAATACTATTCAGAATATAAATTATTTATATTTATTTATTAATATTATTTAACATGTTATAGTAAGTTAAATTGTTTAAATATAAATTATTATTATTATTATTATTATTATTATTATTATGGATGAAAATAAGAATTCACAGGTACAAGATATATGCCCCAAATCTAATTCCAAATCCATCACGAATCCACAAAAGCAAAAGGTAAAATTTAGGTTCCTTAGTGCTTCATTTAGGTTTTCTAGTTTTATTTTTTTAAATAAAATCCAAGTTAAAGATTTTTAGTAAAATCTAAAATAGAACTCAGAGATAATATAACTTTAGTTCTGAAGTTTTTAATTGGGCAGCTTTTTTCTACCAGTGATTGCACTGAAATAATTAATTCCATAGTTGCCACTTCCTCAACAAAGAATCTCTTCTATCGTTTTCACTTCCATCTGTTGTTGTTTTTTGTTTCTCATCTGGTGTTTGATGTGTACATTGGAACCCGACTAATTCAAATTGTGCGTTACGGATCAATTAAGGTGACAGCATTTCCAACAGAATTTTCTCCATACCTAATCATATATTGGTTATTAATCAACAAAATTAGAACGATGCAACTTGTAGATATTAAAAGCAGAGGTAATTTTTATGCTATTAGTATAATTAGTTTATAATGGTTTAACAGATTGCTTGTCTTATTTTTCGCTAACCATTTTTATAAATTTATTATTATACCAATTATTGCATTATCTTTTAAGTAATCAAATAATATATTTTCTTTATACACAATCACTATACAAATTTAGGAATTTTAGCTATGAAAATTCGTCGTTAATTTATGATTAAATAGCCTTATATAGCTAAACGATTTCAATAATTCACCAGTTCATAAAATTAGCTACTAATTTTTGTTTAATTATTTAGTGATAGCTGTTTTAATTATTTAGTGATAACCGAAAGAAACAGTCTTTGCAATTTTATCTTATTTTTCAAAAATAGAAATAGAACTCAGTTGGAACATTTGATTTGTATCATATAACCAGGGGTGACTCAATAAATATGGTGGCCTAAAGCAAAATTTTACTGAGGGGCTCTAAGATTTTATTGTAAAATAATAATAATATGTTATATATAATATCACTTGGAGTCTATTTTTTTTAGTTTTTCCCTCTATTTCAATTTATATGATATTTTACTCTTTTTCTATTTTCAAACTTTTTTACTTTAACAAATGTGCTTAAACATAAATTCTTTAACTTTTTAAAAATTTGAAATGACACGTAAATCGAGATAAAAGTGTTTTAGCATCTTTATTTTATTTCAAAATAGGTGTGTTTTGGAGATTAAGGAAAAATTTTGTGTAGTCTTTCAAAATAAATCTTGGACAAATGACCTTCTGGACCCTGTACTATGTCGGTTTTGTAAGTTGGACACTTCTAGTTCTACTTATATGTTTGTCATCTGGATCCTTGAACCGACTAAAAAGCAACATTTTAAACACTTTTTTTGTGAGTGTAATATACTCTCGCCCGTCAGCTGCCACATCAACTGTCACATCTGTCACGTCATCTTTCATGTCATTTTTAATATAAAAAATATTAAATATTAAAATAAATAATTAAATAAATAAATAAACAACCCCCCTCTTTCCCTCTCTTCCCCTTTTTCTTTCTTTCTCGTTCTTTCTTGACTGCCTTCTTTCTTTCTCAATTTCTTGTTCTTATTCTTCTTCCTCCTTTTCTCATTCTTCTTTTCCTTTATCATCTTCATCTTCTTATTCTTCTTGCTCTACGAAAAAATTAAAAGGTGAGGGGCAAAAAATTTAAGAAGTATGAAAAAAAGGAATTTTTGGAGATTTTTGTGATTTGGGTGATTCAAAAAACTTGAATTTTTATGCATTCTTTAGACTTTTTGTGATTTGGGTAATTCAAGAAAGTTTGAAATTCTTGAAATTCAATGTAAAAACTCAATTTTTATGGATGTTTGTGATTTGGGTAATTCAAGAAAGTGAAAATTCTTGAAATTCAAAGTAAAGATTCAGTTTTTATTTTTCTTGAGATTTCTTGTGATTTGGATAATTCAAGAATGTTGGAATTCTTGAAATTCAATGTGAATATTTTTGTGAATTGGTTAAAATTTAATGTTGGGAATTCTTGAAATTTTTGTGAATTGGTTGAATGAAAGTTTCTTTGTTGTTGGGGAACTAGTGGGGCAGTGGGGGAGAGGGGTTGGGGGCTGGGATGGGGTAGATCGAGGGGCTTGGGGAAGAAGGCTGGGAAAATAGTGGGGGGTAGCGGGGGAGAAGGCGGGGGTTTGGGGGAACGGGGGGTGCTGGACGGGAGCTGGGGTGGGGTGGGGAGTCCTGGACGGGACTGGGTGGGTGGGGAGGGGCTGAACGGGGGCTGGGGTGGGGTGGGGATGAGGGTGGGGTGATGGGGAAGTTTTTTTAAAAAAAATTTATTATTTTTAAAAATATTTTTAAATTAAAAAAAATGGAGGAAAAAAAGACTTTTTAAAAAAATAATAATTTTAATATTATTTTAAATTTTTAAAATTATTTTAATATAAAATTGATCAAAAATTGACCCCCACTCGCACTCTAGGCGAGTGACTACACTTTTCAAGTCCCAGTTAGCATTTCATGCCACATAGGCAAAGTCAACGGTTAAAGAGTTTGAAATATTGCTTTTTAGTGGGTTCAGGGATCCAGATGACAAACATGTAAGTAGAAGTGTCCAACTTACAAAACCGACATAGTACAGGGGTCCAGAAGGTCATTTTGCCTTAATCTTGTTTTAATACTTCCTTCGTTTCATTTTACTTGGCCTTTTTTGACTTGACAGGCCCATTAAAAAAATATTAATTTGAAGTTTATTTTATAAAATTAACCCTATTAATGATGTCTTGAAATTCAAAATCTAACAATTACTATTTTCTTTAATTATTTAATATCGAAGGCAATATGGAAAAGGAAGTAATAAAACACTCTTGATTTGTGAAAATGAACAATTAATGTGAAACAAACATATTTAGAATGAAGACCAAGTAAAATGATACTGAGGGATGCATGAAATTCTATATCATTAAAGAATTACTTTTTTCTTCGAGACATTTAATTAATTGAAAATAAGTTAGCAAAAATACTTTTTTATTTTCAAGAATAATTTATTTTAAAGGATTTCCTCAAATTAGAAACACTATTTATTTATAAACGAAGTTATTTACGCATATTAAAAAATTTAGGACCCCCGAAAGTTCGAGGCCCAAAGCAATGACTTTAGTTGCTTTAGGCTTGAGTCGACCTTGAATATAATCCGTGACTTTATGGCATCATAACGGAATACTCCCTCCAGTTCATTTAGTTATCTGATTTTGATTTAATACAGAGTTTTAGAAAATAAAGATTTTTTTTTTGTAATTTTAAATTTAAAATATATAATGCATCCATATATCATTTAATAATTTGGTCTGAAATTATGGAAGAGATTCAAACTTCTCAATTTTAATGGGCTTATATCATAGATCAAATCTTCGCCGACTTTTATTTAACTTGATGATAGATATATTAACGTGTTAAATTCAAGGTGAAGTATTGAGATATATGCTATTTTTCGGATGACATACTTTTAATTGATGAGACATATCAAAATTGCTTAAGGTTGATGTTTGAGGATAAATACTGAAGTTTAAAGTGTTTAAGTTGAGAAAAAATAAGACATTACTGAAATGCAAGTTTAAAGACGTAATACATGAAACTAATGTGGATTATGAGGCTTGATAGACAAGTCATTCAAAAGAGAGAACATTTTAAGTATCTTGGATCTATTCTTCAAGGAAATAGGAAATTGGCAAGGAGGCTGTAGAGTTGAGGATGAAGTAGTGGTGCACTTCTACTTTTAGACATGCGATAAGAAAGTGTTACCCAAATCTAAAGACAATTTTCACAGCATGGTGGGTAGATTAATTGAGTTATATAGGTAGAGTATTAGTCAGTCTAGAACTCTGATATTTGAAAAATGAAGGTTGCAAAAATGAGGACTATGCGACGGATGTGTACGCATACTAGAGGGATATGCTTAGAAATGAGGTTATCCTAGACAAACTTCAGTGGAGGACAAGATATGGATAACAAGACTTAAATGATGAGAACATGTGAAGAGGAGATGCATCGATCCTAGTAAGAAGGTACGAGAGGTTGGTTATGAATGATTTCATAAGAGGTATAAGTAGACCGAAAAAGTATTGGATAAAATGTAATTAGATGGGACATGATACAGTTTCAACTTACCTAAGACATGACTTTGGATAACAGAGTAGGGTCTGTGGGACATAAATTAGAATAAAAGCTTAGTAGGTAGAAGTGCATTGTCTTTTTATCCTTACATATTAGTAATCCTTATATTGATGGCCTCTTTATTTTTTATGTATAAGCAACATAAATCCCATCCTTAATGAAAGTAATTACACAGGATCCCAAAGTTAGTTTCTCTCTTCCAGATTTGAAAAAATACATATACATGTCTTTGTACCTTATACGTTAGTGGAATGTATGAGGTAAATTGTTTTGCCTAAAATTAAGAAAATAAAATCAGATACCATTATTCTCTCACATAATTAATGGCAGTAATTAATGTACTGCTTTTGTGGAGGCTTAAAAATAGTAACCGTAATTCAAATTGAAAAATATCCTTAAACATTACCACAATTTTTTTCTCGAAATTGCGATTTTTTTCTTGAAATTGCAATTTGAAATTCAAATTGAAAAAAAATCTGAAAACATCTGTTTTCTTCCGTCTATCAACATCAATATGAACATCGCCATATTGTTGAGGCATTCGAGTTCTTGCCATTCTGAATTCTTTATGAACAATACAAAAGTGATGGTATTGTTGTTTCAAAAAGTATAACATTCTTGAAATTGATCTCGACGAATGCTATGGAATTAAAAATTGATAAAGATCGAAAAAAATTGCGATTTCCCTATACATACGGTATATGTGTATAATCTGTTTTAATACATTAATTTTCATTATAATTGCAATATACTAAATGTATAAAAAATATTGGTAATTAAAACAACAGTTCCCTATACATAAGATATATATGTATAATTTGTTTTAATGCAACAACAATTCCCTATACATAACATAGATATGTATAAGTAGTTCTAATACATATAATATATGATTACAATACAAAAAAAAAAATATATGATTCTATACTAGACACAAATTTTTCATACATACCAGTTCTATGTATAAGCAGTCACAATAGATAAGTTATTACCTTTACTACGGTAAATCAAATATACAAGCAACTCTTCAAAATAGAGCAAAAATTCCAAGATTTGATTTGAAATAGATGAAAAATTATGAACCAATTCAACTCTCACAATGGTATGAGATTACAAAAGCAAAGAAATTGAGCAAAAACCCCAAGATCAATTCTAATCCCTCCTTCTCAACATGGCCGTCGGCAAGAACAAGAGGATTTTCAAGGGAACGAAGTAGCATTCAACACCTTAATCCTTATCTCTTTTTGTGTGTAATATGTGGTTTACTTATGTGGATTTGTGTGTACAGAGCATATCCCTATGCAAAGAAGGACTTATATGACATCAAGGCACCGTTGATTTTTGAAGTTAAGAACGTCGGTAAAACTCTCGTCACCAGGACTTTATTCAGTTAATGAAGAAGGTGATGAAATTAATCACTTTTTCAGTTAATGCTTGATAATTAAAAAATTTAAAATCCCCCAAATTACGTAAGTTTGATTTTAGGCATATAATATAATAAGAAGCACAAAGTTGGAGCAAAAGACGGGTGTTTGAAATGTATAAGAGGGAAGAAAGAGAAACAATAAAAGGACGGGACTTTGTATAATTAATATGAAATTTTTGTAATTACTTTTCAAAATAGGAATATTATGTAATAACTAGTAGTTAACTTGTGTATTTATGTAATTTTTCACTTATCCTTTAATTTCTGTTTCTATCTCTACTATCATTTTAGTTACTATTTAATATTTTTATTACTTGTTTTTCTTATACTTATGTTACTTTTTGAATAGTTTTTTCTTAAGTCGAAGGTCTATTCAAAATTGTCTCTTCTAGAGGTAGAGGAAAGGTATGTGTATGCTTTATTCTTTACAAATTAAATTAAAATTATCTAAAATATATCAAAATTCGTTAAAATTTTATGGTCATATGTTATGTGATGTGAAACATTAAATTAAAAATTATCAAATAAAAAAACATATATGTTTAAATGAATTAGAAAACAAAGTACTATAAACAATAAACCGGAGGAAGTAGAAATTTTATTCTGATTTCATCTTCTGACATAAAAAAAAACATTCTCAAAAGAATATAAATAAACTAGTACACGTCATGGTTGATTTGATCTTAGTTCAGGATTCAACCATACCCCCAAGTCCAACCCCACACCTCAATATGTAAGTAAAATAATAAATGTAATATAATATGTTTGTCGACTATATGTTAAATTTCATTTTCACAGTTATATATTAAAAACCAAATAATTAAAAATGTTCAATGTTCAATGTATGAAACTAATTCATGCATTTGCTTATAAAAAAGCTTGACAGGTGACTGAGGAACTTGTCATTAACTTGGCTCTATATTGTGGAAATAGTAGCAATGTATCTGTCTTATTATGTAATTTTATTATACATGACTTTTAAGATAATCTAATCATGATCATCAAAGATTGTAGTGGAATAATAAGTATTTTTTCATTCTTAACTAAAGATTTTAATTAAGTAATTAAGCGACCCAGTATTATTAGATTACTCTTTTTAAAAAATTAGGATACTGGTTTTTGTGCTTATATTAATTTCTTAATGTATGATTTTTCTTATAAACATTAAAAGGTTACTATTGTTCATTTGTGTCGGAGAAAGTCGTTAGACGAGCTAGATACCATGTACAAAATAAAGTTATTTATCAAACACCTTTAAGTTAAGTAAGTTTTTACATTGCAATTCCTTTTTCTTTTTTTTTCTTTTGGCTAGAAGTTATCTAAAACCACAGCAAAAATCCATTTTTTTAAAGTGGAAAATTGGCCACATAAAAGTGAAGATGATAGTGGGGTACAATTATTAGAATTTGGAGAACCTTTTGTCCCATTCCATAGGAATAAAAAAGGGGAAAAAGAAATGTGCTTTCTTTTTTCTTTTTTTCTTAACATATATACTATTCCTACAACAAGTGCTCATCGGATAAGGAGAATAAAATAAAATAAAATGAAATACTATAATCCTTCCTTAAAATATTCAATGCGCCTTTTTATTTCGAAGTGGAGTCTTTTGGAGTCGACTTTATATTGCAATAAAATATCACTAGATTTGCCTTTTAATCTTCAAAGCTACCCTCTCCATTCATTTTTATTTATTCAATACTCCATCCATTTCATAATAAATAAATTGTTAAATTTTAACACAAAAATTAAAGACATAAATTTAACATAATTTTTCATTTTTACCTGAAAAAAAAAAGAAAATTGACCTTGTAATACTTTTTGAAAAGTTAATTGATTGTCAAATCATAAGGATAAATTTGGAAAAAAAATTCAATGATTCACTTATTTTGAAACACCAATAAATACCCAAACAATTCACTTATTCTGAAACAGAGGGAGTATAATTTTAACATATAAAAACTAAGAAATAAAATATTAATAATTTCATTATATTATTGTTAAATATAATAAATTTAATTTTTAAAATATATATTAAATTTACTATAATTAAAAAATAAAATATAAATTAAATAATAAATTATTCCTCAAGTTTTTAAATCGAACAACAAAAGGTGGATAATTTATTTTGATAATGGACAACATAAAAATGAACGTAGTTTTTATTAACCTTGCAACATTTGTAATTTCTTCAAAATTTTATTACTTCCTCCGTTCTATTTATGTGTTATCATTCTTTTTTGGTCCTCTAAAAATGAATGTTATCTTTCCTTATTTGATAATTACTTAAAGACACAATTCCATTTTTATTTTTATTGGTCCCACTTAATTTAAAAAAAGATCGTAGCACATTTTTTGATAAAAGACAATTTAATAAATATTACTATCAAGTCTTTTTTTATTCTTTAAATTTCGTGACCAATTAAATGGCGACACATAAAATGAGACTGAGGGAGTATTATTTTTTAGAGAAAAGGGTCAAAAATACTCCTCTACTTTGATTAATTGATTAACTTTACCCTTTATGATAATATGAGATCAAATTTACCCTTAGTATTATCAAACTAAACAAAGTTGCCCCTCAATTGGATGGAATTCATCCAAAATAACTTATTTCAATTAACTTAATAATTATCTTCATCTAATTTGTTCTTAACCAACCAAACCCATCTAATTAACTTTACCCTCCTCCCAAACACACATACCCATTTTCTTCCAACTATCTGCCACCATCATAAATGGGCAAAGATCTGATGTTGAAAAATGATTTTGCTGTTTTTTTCTTTCTTGTTGGAAGCCAACAATTTTCATAACACCTATGTCTTTGTCGAAAAATAAGAAGAAAATCTCAATGAGTGCTAAATCAAAATTCATATTTTTAGTAGTACTATGAGTATATTGCAATGTTGAATCTATTAAGCTTAAATCCTGAATCTGCCTCTCTGAGTGAGCAACAGTCTTCCGGACAAAAACCTGTAAAAGTAAATATTTAGATGCAAATCATTGGAAAAAAACACACCATATATTGGTTATGCCATGCTCAGATGTATGTTATATACATAGCAATTTCTCATCTCCAACACATTCAAAAATTGTTCGAAAACATAACACCACAACAGACTCTTGAACATAGTGGCACAATCACAAAAATTTTATGCAAGTTTCACGTAGACACTGGACAAGTGTTCGACATCCTCACGAGACCTATTGGTATACAGTAAAATCCAATTGTGAAGTTCCCCTTACACAGTACATCAAAAGATATGTACAACTAATTAATATATTCATATTCAAAGTTTTATTGACATAAAATAGTGGTAGATTTAGTTACACTAAACAACATCTTTTCTGAAGGCAAAACTCTTCAAGTAACGTGCAGAGGATCTTCTCAGACTTCATTAGGCAGGCTCACGAAGACGAGTAGCCCATTGTGAGCTTAAAACACGAAGTTGTTCAAAGTATTCCCCTAAGGCAAGTAAGCCCTGAGTTGATTGGTGCGTATTTAGGATACTAAAAATATGAATTTAGATATAACACTTGTTGAGATTTTCTTCTTATTTTTCGACAAAGACATAGGTGCTATGAAGGTTGCTGACTTCTAACAAGAAGGAAAAAAATAGTAAAATCATTTTTCAACATCAGATCTTTGCCCATTTATAACGGTGGCAGTTAATTTGAAAAAATGGTGTGTGTGTGTGTTTGGGAGGAGGGTTAAGTTAATTAGATGGGTTTGGTTGGTTAAGAACAGATTAGATGAAGATAATTGTTAAGTTAATTGAAATAAGTTATTTTGGATGAATTTCATCCAATTGAGAGATAATTTTGTTTAGTTTGATAATACTAAGGATAAATTTGACCTCATATTATCACAAAGGGTAAAGTTGATCAATTAATTAAAATAGTGGGGTATTTTTGATCCTTTTCTCTATTTTTTTAAAGTAAAAACAAATTAGTTTGGGTGGGGTAGGGGATTGTGTGAAGGGGGATGGGGGTGGTGTACGGTCAGGTGATAGCTGCCATGGGGCTCAAACGTCGAAGCAGTTTGAATCTAATTTCAGATTTCATGCCCATAATGCCTCTCCCAACAAATAAAATACCCCTTACTTTTAAAATAATTGATCTTTATTGCCTTGAAGCTTTCTTATAAAATATTTATTAAAAATTTATTTTGTTAAATTAGCATTATTATTTATATTTTAAAAATATAAATTTATATATATATATATATATATATATATATATATCTTATATAATTATTTAATGATACAAATAATATTAAAATAACATAATAAAAAAAATAATTTCATAAATGGAACAACTAAATTGAAATAAAATACTTTTAGTAAAAAGGCTAACTAAAACAAAATATGTACTTAAATTTAATTGTCCCTTTTATTAAATTAAGAAAATATTATTATGCTCTTTTGGTACAATCATTATTATTAAATGACTAAATAAAGTGTAATACTCAAATTTATATTTTTAAAGTATAATTAATAAGGATAATTTGATAAAGTTAACCTCTAATAAATTTATTTCTTAAGTGGAGCGTCAAGTCAACATAAGTCAACTATTTTGAAATGGAGGAATACTTATCATTTTAAAAAATCAAAACATAATTACTTATTTTTTCATCTTTACCTTAATCATAAATATGGAGAGATATCAATATAGTGTAAAAAAGAAAAATATTAATAGAGAAGAACAATAAATAAGGATATTTAGTTAATTTCACTTACAGTTAATATTCTTAAGATAGTGTAAAATAAAAATGATGACAATTATTTAAAACAGAGAAAATATAAATCTTGAATTGTCTCTGGCTTTTAAATTAGCAGGTAAAGATGAATTATAGATGAATCAAAATAATAGTGTTATTATAAATGTATTTACATTACAGTAAATTATAGTGAATGTCTATCAAGATCTAATACGGTCTAGTTGATATCTATTGGGATTTGAAGTATCTATCTTTTAGTCAAAAATTAGGAGTATTTTTTCCTATAAATAGAGAGGTTATGTTCATTATATTCTCAATCAAGATGATCTCCCATTCCTCAAGAGAAATAAATAAGTCTCCCTCCTCTCTCTATTTATTCTTGTTGTTCTTTCTTTTATATTTCATAATAAGTTATCAGCATGAGACTCTGCCGTCTCAGATTTGAAGGTTAAGGTATTATTTTCTTTCTTTTCATATTGCTAATAATCTCACAAAATCTGAGTTTGTTGCCTCGAGCAAGAACTACCTTTTATGGGTGTTGAATGCTGAAATATGGGTCTTGGAGACACCGTAAAGAAAGAAAACACAATATCTAATCAAAATCATGTTAAGGCTATGATTTTCTTGTGTCATCATCTTGACAAAATTCTGAAAATTGAATACCTTACTACTAAGGATCCACTTGTTTTGTGGAATAGCCTAAAAGAAAGATTTGACCACTTGAATATGATCATCCTCCCAAAAGCACGATATGAATGCATGCACCATAAAAATAAGATATTGGGTTCAAGTCCCATCGATTTATCGCCTAAAACGCCTTTATATAGATAATATGCTGAGTTTGAATCTCAATGCACTATATTGATGATATTATGATGATCAAGGTAAAATAATGGGTATGTGATGAGAAGTCGTAAAATCTAACCCATTGAATATGCTCCATTTTCTGAAGTAAATGTGGTAGCAATATATAATATGTCTGAAAGAAGACAAGTGATGATATTTTCACACACTTATTGTGATTATAATTAAAGATATGTTGGAGAAAGGTTCTCTACATTATATGCACACCTCGATTTGGTCTTAAATTAACAATATTTTTAAAGAGGTTATAAGCTATCATAATTTGATAGGCTTAACGCACGATTATATTTCATTCCTAGGAATAAAAATTTTGATTATTATAAGTACGGATCTTCCCTGGGGTGAATGTAATAATATTTAGTAAAGCTAAGCGAATATAAACGTGCACTTTGATTGTGATTGTATCACACACAACTCACCTCCGAAAAGATAGAATAATTGAGAAGAGTTATTTTGAAATCTACTTCTGAAGTAGTAAATCTGAACTTTATTCATGTATATCTGAAATTTACTAAAGTAAAAGGTACATGTCATGGTAAACTTGGATTTTGCTAAAATAAAAGTTAATAAATTGCCATGAACCATTGAGACATCTCGAAGATGTGCATACTGAGTATTGAGCATACATTGAAGAATTAGAAAATTTTTCATTACTATTAATGTTGTTCGTTCTCATGATAAGTTGGTTGGACCAACTAATTTTGGGATTATATCCCTTAAAATCTAAAAAGTATAAAAAGTGAATAGGGGTCCGTTCACCTATCATGTGATATCTTGAAAAGATGCATCAATAAGATGATCACATGTACATTCATTGTCAACCTGCATTTGACATTCATAAAGTTGCTTGTTCAATAAAATAAGTTAAGAGCATAACTTTCAGACTGTGTAATCAAGACAATTCATCTTGATGATGATGGTTTGGCATTAAATGCCTTCGATAAATAGCTAAACCATTACTAATGAGAACAAAGCTTCATGTGTTGGTCGAAAATATGACATGTTGCATACAATAGCACTTGTATGCATTAGACTAATAAATTATTATTATTTCTTCTTTCTCAGTTGGTTCAAGGTCAGGAATCAACTATTCCATCTAATAGTTTTGATGTGCGATGTACGATTAATGAATATACCATAATACACAAAGATGAATTCCTCAAAGAAGATGGAGGATGTATGTTAGTTTTTCTAACATAAGGGGGAGATTATAAGCGGCTATTAAATATGTTAGGAATTATCACTAGATCCTCATTCAAAAAATAATTCAAGTCAAATGCCGAAAGCATCTCATATTTAAGCTGTAAGTGCTCCTATTTTGTGTCCATGAAGGACAAAGTCTATGCATGTGTAAAATATGGTAGACTAATCGGTTCCAAATAAAATAATTCTTGAAAAGGATGAGGAGCAATCAATCACAATAAGAAGACAATGTTCTCTTGAAGAGCCTACAACATAACACTTTATGGAATCTTATGAAAGGTTCAGGTACCTGAAAGTAATGAAGTGATGAGATCTCAAAATGTTATGTCACATTATGAACCAATATATCATCGATGATATCTTTGATACAATATTGGCATAATATTGTAAGAGGTTATGAGGATCTAAATTCTACGTTTATTTAAGCATGCTGACGTAGAAATATTTATCAAGTGACATGAAAGGATGCATCTTGGTAAGCATAACACTTATTTGATTTGCAATCCAGACACTTGAAGATGTCACTTGACAAAAATCCATATGAAAATCCCTAAAAGATTCAAAATGCATAAAGCATATAAAGCTTCCGGGAAACTTGTTTATTATCCTTATGAGGGATAAATTGATGGTTTGAAAATCATTGGAACTCTTGGAAAGTTTTCAAAAGCAATAAGATTATTTGCTGAAATGCGAAACATATCGAATTGGATTGGTCCTGAAGTACCATATCCCAGTCCAATTGGTGTACTGATATATCTTGAAAATACTACAAGGCATGCTATAACCTTTTCAGTTAATTTGTTAGCAAGATATAGTTTTGCTCCCATTAGGAGACATCGAAATGAGATCAAATACATGATCTTATTTTATTCTAAAGCTTGCAGTCTCGATCTTATTGGTTATGCTGATACTGGTACTTAGCTGACTCGTATAAAACTTCATCTTAAATAAGCTATATATTTACGTGTGGGGATATTGCCATATCTTGGAGATATACAAAACAATCTATCATAGCCACTTCATCGAATCATGCTAAGATAAAACTATTCATGAAGCAAGCCGAGAATGTGTCCTTCGAGAAAAATGTAGTTTGAAATACGACAATGTACCCATAATTTTATATAGAGACAATGCAACAGACATCTTAATGGAGGATTCATAAAAGGAGAAAGAACGAAGATCACTTCATCAAAGCTTTTCTATATATGAGCTCCAAAAAAATGGTGATATTAACGTGTAACAGATTCATTCAAGTAGAAATATGACTGATTTATTCACCAAGTTTCTTCCAACTGTAACTTTCAAGAATATGGTGCACAAGATCAAGATGCAAAGACTAAAGGATGTTCTCATTAGGGGAGTTAATACGTGTTGTACTCTTTTTTCCTTTCAAGGTTTTGTCCCACTGGTTTTTTCTTGTAAGATTTTTAATAAGGCAGCCTATATGCGTATTGTTAGAATGTGTACTCTTTTTTCCTTCACTAGATTTTTTTTCCTATTGAATTTTTTCTAGTAAGGTTTTAACGAGGCACATTATCTATCTATACATTCAAAAGGGAGTGTTATGTATTTACATTATAGTGAATGTCTATCAAGATTTAATAAGATCTAGTTGATATCTATCAGGATTTGAAGTATCTGTCTTTTAGTAAAAAACTAAAAGTATTTTCCCCTATAAATAGAGGGATTTTGTTCATTATATTCTCAATCAAGATGATCTCTCATCCCCCAAGAGAAATAAAAAAGTCTCCCTCTTCTCTCTCTATTTGTTTTTATTGTTCTTGCTTTTATGTTTCATAACAAATGTGAATAATTTGATTGACAAATTTTTATATCACTCATTGATTATTTAACCTAATAAACTAGTTGGACTAAAAAGCGAATTACAATTCAATTTACTTAGCTCTTATTAGGTTTTATTTTTTTAATAAATTTTTGAGTCTTAATAATCACAACAACAACATATTCAGTGTATTCCTATAAAGTGGGGTCAGAGGAGGGTAGACTGTACGCAATTCATACCGCTACCTCAGATGAAGTAGAGCGGTTGTTTCTGATAGACCCCCGGCTCGAGATAGATAACAAATATAACACAACATAAAAGCAAAAAACAGATAAGGCATAGAGCTAGATAATAAAGAAAACAAGTAACCCACGAAGTAATATTATAAATTTGCTATACAAAATCGAGACATCACCAAAACACTATGAACGAGAGACTACAAGACACTACGCACACCAATACAAACAGAGCACTCTTTCCTACTATACAAACATGCTCCTACCTACTAGCCCTTTACCCTAATACACGTCCTCCAAACCTTCCTATTAAGGGTTATGTCTTCCGAAAGATGTAACTGCCCCATGTCCTACCTAATCACCTCACTCCAATATTTCTTCAGCTTACCTCTATCCCACCTAAAACTATTCATAGTCAGTCTATCTGTAACACCCCGTATTCAAGCACATATATTGGCGTATTCAAGTACGTGTATTGGTCTTATTTATATGGAATTAATTTTATTTAATTTTATTTATACCGGAATTTTCCCGTCGATGGTTCCATACGAAGGTTATTGAATAAGCTTTCCAACGATAAAAAGATTTTCAAAAACGAATAGGTTTTGGATATAATCGAGCACGTTCAAAACTATAAAACTGTGGCCGGGATATTGGGAATAGTAAATGTGCAGGAAAATTTCCTGCACACAAACTACTGAGGCCAGCCATTTTTTTGGGTCAACTTTGAACGATCATAACTCCCTTAATATAATGAACTGGGAGAGCTACAACCTATGAAAAGAAAGATCTTTGAGTCTTCTTTCCAATGCAATTTGTTTCATCCAAATCCAACATCTAAGTAATGAGTTATACTCGTTTTACTTCAACCTCTCAAAACAGATTTTTAGAGTCAACTTCAAACGATCATAACTCATTGTACAGGACGAACTGGGTGGCCTACTTTATATTCAATGAAAGATCTTTGCATTATCTTTCCAATGATACCAATTTCACCCAAATACGATATCGGATCAAAGAGTTATGGTCGATTTACTTTAGCCTATCAAAACAGTCTACCATGGACAGATTCGGATTTACTTAAATTTTAAGGGCAATATGGTCATTTTCCATCACCTCATGGACGAAAATTGGTCATTATATACATATACTTAGCCTTATATCCATCATTTATCATCCAAATTATTGAATAATAAGAAAACCTAGCCTAAGTTCAACTCCAATTATCTTGTGATTCAACCGTAGAAAATCCAAATTGATTCCGTAGTTGTGTTCACCGTCTCGAGGGCTTTGAGAAGCACCCCTTATTTGTGCCAACAAAACTTTGAAATCAAAAGGTCCATTTTATGGTAAGGATGTAAATTATGTTGGTGTTATTTATATGGATATGTATATATATATGCATGTGAGCATAAGAAGTATGTTGTTTGATTGTTGTTGAAAGATGATTGGAAATGATGTTGGATTATTCTTGTGCATAGTTGGATTATGTTGAATTGTGAAGGGATTTGGTGTGATGATGTGGTATTGAAATGATGATTATATATATATATATACACATAAACCGATTGTTCAAGTTGGTTTTTGGAATGCTTTGCAAATATTGGTTGTATGGAATTATGGAAGAGAATTGTGGTGTTGGGTTGCTAATACTAGATGCCAAACATTTCATTGTAGATAAGTGATTTGTAAAGGAGGGAATTTGTGTTGAATTGGTATCCGAATCTACAACGAGGTATGTAAAGCATACTCTAACGATGTTCTTTGGCATGAAAACACCAATGTTCCATCAAGTAAGATTCCGAGATTGTCCAAAAACATGTATTGTTTTACATTACCAACGAAGTTGTTTCCATTCTATAAAGTGTCAAAATGTTTCATTGATATACCGAAAGGCTCCTATTTCATTGTTGTGATATTGATGATTCCGAAACACATTGTTGATGTACCAATGAGTCTTTATTACATCGTTATTGTATAGAAAGTCTATTACTTGGTTCCTATTGATGTATCATTATTCCAAAGGTACTATATTGGCATGAACACTAATGTAATAATCTCAAAAGCATTTGAACCAAGTTATTGGAAAGATCTATTATGTGTGTTACTTGATATACGTGTGGGTGGTAGCTCAGGGCCTTAAGCCTAGCATGGACCGATCCCGATATTTGATATGATTACAGTTGATATGTACTGGGGGCATCCTAATGGTCACAGTACGGTACAGTATTGATTATTGTTAGGTGGTTGGAGGTTCAGGAGGAGGAGGTAATGGCGAATGATAATTGTAAATATGAAATGAACGAATGTATACCGTTCCACAAATGTGTTTGAATTCAAGAACCCAATTCAGATTAATGATAAGATAATGTACATGATCCTAAAAGTGTTTATGAAGTGCGGTTCACTTCTATTATGATTTATTCACTTGCGTCTGATTTTCTTGAGCCCCCATACCACATATGATTATTTAAAACTTTACATACTCAGTACATATTTCGTATTGACGTCCCTCACGGTGGACCTGCATTTCAAGCTGCAGGCACAGGTGCTTCAGCTCATTCACAGCATAAATAAGAGCCAGGTCATACAGCTATTGTTGGTGAGCTCCAGTTTGCTTCGGAGCTTTCCGAGTCGGTCCCTTATGTTTTGTTATTGTACAGGAGTCATGTGTGGGCGGGGGTTTGTCCCGACCCTAGTTATGTCATGTATATCCTAGAGGCTTTGTAGACATAAGGAAGGGTAAAGTCATGAAATTTTATATAGTGATGTTATATTTGTATATGTGGTGGCCCCGACGGCCAAGTATTAGATATATTTATATTTGTGCGTGTTGTGCTGATACAGGTAATTAGACCCTTCTATATGCAACAAAGTACTGTCCAAATTTTTGGTGACATATAAGTGAAAGTACAGGTATTTGAACAGGTTCTCCCGGGCCTTCTCGGCTTCGGGTGCCAGTTCGGCCCAATGGGATTTTGGGGCGTGACACTATCAGACCTCCGAACTGAAGCATCTGCGTTTCTCCCCATCACATGCCCGAACCAATGCAACCTCACTTCTCGCATCTTGTCTTCTACTAAAGCCATTTCCACCTTCCTCTGAATAATCTCATTTCTCACCTTATCTCTCTTGGGAAGTCCACACATCTATCTCAATATCCTCATCTCTAACACCTTTAAATTTTAAATGTGGAAATTCTTAACTGGTCAACACTCCGCTTCATACAACATAGCCGATCGGATTGTCACTCTGTAAAACTTACCTTTAAGCTTTGGAGGCACCTTATTATCACACAAGACTCCAGAAGCGAGCCGCCATTTCAACCACGCTGCACCAGTACGGTGCTAGATATCCTCGTCAATCTTACCATTTCCCTGAATGATAGACCCAAGATACTTGAAAATATCCCTCTAATCCAACTCTACAACCACGTCACCCTCCTACGGTAAATTACTAAACTTACATTTAAAGTACTTTATTTTGATCCTGCTCAACCTAAAACCTTTAGACTCAAGGATCTGTCTCTAAACTTTTAACTTATCATTAACTCCACCCCAATTCTTGTCAATCAGTACAATACTATCAACAAATAACATACACCAAGGCACCTCTCCTTAAAAATGCCGCATCAAAACACCCATCACCAAGGCAAACAAAAACGAGCAAGAGTTGATCCTTGGTACAACCCTGTCAAAATAGGAAAGTGCTCTGAATCTCTTCTTACTATCCTTGCACGAGTCTTCGTACCATCGTACATATCTTAGATCGACCTAGTGTATGCCACGGGCACCCTTCTAGCTTCCAAGTACCTTCACAAAATCTCCCTAAGAACTTTGTCATATGTCTTCTCAAAATAAATGAACACTATATGCAAGTCATTCTCCTTCTCCCTAAACTGCTCCATCAATCTCTTCACGAGGTGAATGACCTTCGTAGTCGAGCAAACTGGAATAAAATTGAATTAATTCTCGAAAACGATCATGATCCTCCTCAGCCTTAACTCTAGTACCCTCTCCCAAACCTTCATGGTATAACTCAATAATTTAATGCCCCTGTAATTGTTGCAACTTTAAATGTCTTCCTTGTTCTTATATAATGGAATCATCATATTTCATCTCCAGGTTTTGGGCATTTTTAGTGCCCTAAATATGATGTTGAACAATTTCTTCAGCCACACCAAATTTGCCCCACCCGTGCTCTTTGAAAAATCCACCAAAATTTCATTTGGCTCAGTCTCCCTACCCCTACGCATTTGCTGAATCGCACCACTAACCTCATCCACTTTGATATACCTATAATAACCATAATCGCAAAATCTCTTGGAGTTCTCCAAATCCTCCAACACAAAGTCTTTGTTCCCGTCGTCGTTCAAAAGTCTATGAAAATAAGATTGCCACCTCCTCCTAATAAGGATCTCCTCAACCAACACTTTGGCATCCTCCCCTTGATATACTTTACTTGATCCAGATCACGAATCCTTCGCTCCCTAGCCTTAACAGGTCTATACAACTTCTTATCCTCGCATTTCTCCTATAAAGCTGCATACAAACACTCAAAAGTTATTGTCTTAGCCCACGTAACCGCTAGCTTAGCCTTCTTCCTAGCTAACTTGTACTCCTCCCTATTTTTCTGTTTCTTCTCATCATCCTTGCTCTCCACCAACTTCGCATATGCCACTTTATTCGTCTCCACCTTTCTTTTAACTTTTTTGTTCCACCACCAGTCCCCCTAGTGCTTGGCAGATCGGCCTCTCGAGACATCCAACGCGTCTTTAGCAGTCTCCCTGATACAACTAAAAGTCGTCTCCCACATACTATCCACATCCCCTCTAGTCTTCTAAGCCCTCATAGTAGATAACTTCTCTTTTATTTTCAACGCACTGGCTAGTGTCAAGCTACCCCACTTAATCCTAGCTGATCCTTCACAACTCTCTTCTTTCTATCTTTCTTAATTACCAAGTCCATCACTAAAAGCTTATGTTGGGTCGAAAGATTCTAGCTAGGTATGACTTTACGGTCTTTACATAGATCTCTATCACCCCTCCTAAGGAGTAAAAAGTCTATCTAAGTCTTGGCCACTGAACTACGGAAAGTAATAAGGTGTTCCTTCTTCTTTAGAAAGCTCGAGTTCGATCCACAACCCAAAAGCCATATAAAAATTCCAAAGAGAAGCTCCTCCTTCATTCCTCTCCCCAAAATTGAAATTCCTATGCATATCATTATAACCTCTAAGAAAAATCCCAATTCGCCTATTGAAATCTCCTCCCACAAAAGCTTCTCAGTGCTCGAGACGCCTCTCACCACCTCAACCAAAACCTCCCAAAAGTCCTTCTTCTTCTCCTCGCCCAAGCCTGCTTGCAGAGCATACACACTAATAACATTCACCGTAGATCCTCCAATGACCAACTTAATAGACATTAACCTATCACTGGTCCTCTTAACCTCTATCACCTGTCCCTTAAGTTCTCCATTTACTAAGATACCTACTTTAAAAAAAATTAAAAATATTTTTCACAAAGTTTTTAATTTGAGATATCTATCAGTCTAATGTTAAATAAATTAAATTAAACTGAATAAATTAAAATGAGTTGAGCTAATAATAGAAAAATCAGTAGCCCGCTCACCAGACAGATGATCTCATGAATTAATTTATCACCCCCCGATCTTACCAAATGAACATTCTAGTGACTAAGGGATCGTTTGGTACGAGGGATAAGAGATAACTAGTTTGGGGATTAAATTTAAGATTATTTCACATTTGATTTGGATAAAATTCATAGGATAGCTTATCTTGAGATTAGTTATTTCAGAATTGTAGTGTTGTCTTTTGTCCTTTCTTGAGGATAGGATAACTAATCTCGAGATAGCTAATCCTTGGATTAATAATTTTAAAATAACTTATTTTTTTGTCAAACGGCCCCGAAGACTTTATGTTTGTAATTAATGGAGGTCTAAATCTAAATGACTCAAACTTTAGGCCATTAAGTATATTTATTTTCATCAAGATTTAAACACTTGATTGATTTGAATGGTCTTTACCATTAAGATTTTAGAACAATGTCTTAACACCATTTAGAGATATTCTTGTATGGATAATATCTAACACCACTTTATCCACAATCATAAGTCACAACCATTACCACCGTTAACCACCAACCACCACCGTCGCTACTAACAACTTATGTCAGCCACTATTTTACGTACCACTTCTATCATTATAATTATATCCATTACCATCACCATCACCATCATCGCCACCTCCACCACCATTATCGACTACTACCACCATTGCAATCAATTACTAATACTAACCAACTCCACAGTCACAACTAGCACACCCATCAACTATCATCGATACACCATTAATCACCATACCTTCTTCCCACCAGCACCTCCACCGTTATCATCCACTATCACCAGAACGGTCAATCACTACTATGAATCATATCCACCATCACAACTAGCATCATCTCCTATTATCACACATTCTTCAGTTACCATCGTCAACTAGTAACATTAACCGACTTCTCCCTCACAATCACCACCCACACTACCTGTCACCACCATCATGAGAATCACTACATTATCAATCACCTTTACCATCACAACTATCACTGCTAATATTATTAATCACTAACACCGATCATTACTACCACCACCAATGTCACCATTACAAATCATTTCCACTTGAATTGTATTTTTATTATATTTATAAATAGATAAATTATGCATATTCAGGTGCTGAAAAATATACAGTCTTAATCATTCAATTTTAAATCTAGAAACAATATTTAAATCATTCAGATGTGCATTCAAATTCAAACGTCTTCATCTTAATAAAAACAAACACAACCTAACTATATGCGTTTCACTTAATCAATCTCTAAATGGGTCACGTATGAAAGAGAATGATAAGAAGAAATGGTAGTTGTTGCTTTTGTTGGGTTGAATTTTAGGTCCAAGCCTTCTTATTTTGATTTAAAAATAAGAAAAAAAAATAATTAAATTTGACCCAAAGACCAAACTCTTGTTCATATTGCAATAATCTTGAATGGCCAAGTCATACTAAGAATTACCCAAGAAAGATTATTAAATATTTTCTACTTTTAATTGCCAAAATTCTCATGTGGAATGAAAAGCAAGTATAATTAAAAAGGGTTGCTCCTTATTATCCTCACATAAACAAAGGAAAACTTATGTAGATGGGTTTTGTAATGCAAGATTATGGGAAATAGTACTGTAAAGTACTCCTATAAGTATAAATACATCGCATATGAAAAAGATGAGTTATTAGCCGCGAATTTTCGATTTGAAAGTTATAGATAATTAAATTAAAGCTACTAAATTCGATCTAATTCACATTCAAGTAGGTTATAGGTATCTCCTTTGAGTTTTGCCTTTGAAATGTTTTATGTGGCTTTTGATGCTTAATGTTCTATAGATGGGTCATATAGTGAGCTGTGACCATTTATGTCAAGTGGTTAGCTCTTTATAATTTTAATTACATGTGGTTTAGTAGTGTTAAGCCACTTACGCTACTCGACTCAATATTTTTAGTTATCAATCTTAATAATTAATGAGCCAACTTTTGACATCAATTCCTTCTTATAATATGTAGTTTTGGACCAATACCTTCCAACTTCCAAGGACAACTATGGTACACATATATAGCTTAGTCAATGAGGAAATACACTTATTGCTAGTTAAAGTATTCCAGAATTATTCGAAATAAAACAGTTTTAATTTTTGTTACATTTTTATTGAAAAAATATCCTCCTTTGTATACTAGTGTTATTCAAAAGAATCAAATAAAAGATATAAAATTTTATAATTTAATTAATTTAAGGTATTTATTAAAATTAATATTGGTCATCAATTTAATTGAGCCACCCCTTTGTGGCATCAAAAAAAAAAAAAAGATGAATTAGCCAATTTATAAGACTAAGTAGAAGCTAAACACACGAAAGTAAACGATCCTTAAATTTCAGATGAATAGACTTCATTAATTTATTTATTTTTATGCGGTGTTCGGTAACTATATGAGAGCCCGATTAAATATGAATTGTTGGATAGATTTTTCTAAACAAACGAACAAGAAACGAAAGATGAAATATAAATCATGGACCAACTAAGCTTTCTCACGTCAGAGACTCAACCCTAAGATCTCCGATTAAAAATAAAATACTAGTACTTACCACTCCGCTGTAACCCTTGTTGGTTGCATTAATTGATTTTATCCAAATACTGGCACATCTTTTGTCGTGTTGTTGGTTTGGGATACATTAATATTGCCAACAAGAGTTGTTCTCACTATTTTTGCCTATTTTTGCTTTATAGGAAAAAAAGGGAAGCTGGTTTGAAATGATTTAGTTAATGCTCAATATTTATTTTACTAAAATATAAATTATGAAGGAGATGGTCAACTAAGCTAAAAGTCAACTATACAACCAAACATCCTATTTCTAATTTTGAAGAAAAGGGTTGACATTTTTTAAAAAAATATACGTAAAGTTAATTAATCATAAACATGCTCTAAGTAGACTATGTAATTTGTCTAAACATGACAAAGACAAATAGTTTATCTCAAGTCCAAGCAATGAGTATTTTAAAACAGTAATTAAATGCTAAACTGGTAAAGGTATTATGAACATCAAGAAGTCAATTAACAATGAAAAGATTAGGATGTTGATCCTTAATTAGTTCCTTAAATTATTCGGGTTTGACTGACTAAATACACAATTTAAGACGTCAACTTATACATTACATCTCCGTGATTGTGTAATTTGAAGTTGTAAAAGTTTGAAATTAGAATAATATTAATCGTCTTGAAACGTGAAAATGAAAAAAATGCCAATTACATCTTTGATTGTTTAATTTGACTAATGAAAGTTTCAAAATAAAATTTTATCAAACATTTTGATTCGTCTTAAAATGAGAAGAATAATTTCAACAACATATTTGATGTAATCTTATAAATGTGATTTAAGAAAGGTACAGTATATGTAGATCTTCTACCTCAATGGAGATAGAAACGTTGTTTTCTATAGATCGTCTACTTAATGAAAAAGTATATCAAAATAATTTGGAAAAAGAAATAATAAAAGTGAAGAAATCGCGATAAAATATTAAGGATAACATGACAAAACATTCTGAAAAATAGGAACAATAACATATAACATTATTATAATTGTAAGTACAAGAAACACCAAATAGTACCAACAATAAAAGGACAAGCAACTACAAGAGTAATACTACGAGTGCTAGAATGAAAGAATAACTAAATAAGTACTGATAAATGTTCGACTACCTACTAACATGTGCTATCCTAATCCGTATTCTCTATAGCTTCTGATCTAAGGACATGTTCTCAATAAGTTGAAGCTGCGTTATGTCCTATTTAATCTCCTCCCTCAAATAATTCTTCGGTCTACCTCTAACCATTCACAACCAATCAATCTAACACCTCAACACTGGGACATTCATATATTTTCTCTTCACATGTCCAAACCATCTCAAACTCACGCCGCGCTCTTGTCCTCCACAGAGATCACTGAATATTAGAGTTCTTCACTGACCAACACGCCTGATCTAACCATCACTTTTTATATAGAACTTATCTTTAAAATTTAGTGACATTTTTTTTTACGCACACGTAATTTCAAAAGCAAACCTCCGTTTCATGCATGCATCAATATAATACCAAGTAATTAATTAGTTGGTAAAAAAAGCATAGTCTAAACAGTATTCAACATTTCAAATACTGAACTTCACTATCTGGGCATCAACATATACAAATATTGATTAATTTCATCTGTAATAATTGAAATATCAATTAGAAGAAAATTACGTACAAATCTTTAACTTTCAAAAATATTATTAGGCGAATTTCACATTTAAACACAATTCAACATAGTCTTCGACACGAAGGTTTAGCTTTATAAAATTCCCAAAAAAAGATATAGCATAAAAATTGTTCACTTTTTAGAACTTTTGCCTTTTCCCAATACTTTTTGGTATCGACATAATCTTGTTTCCTTTTTTTAATTTCTTTTTAAGTTACACGGATTAACTTTAATTTTCCATTCCAAGAAAGTTCGCAGATAAGTACTAAGAAAAAAGTCATCAATTATGGGAAGTCAAAATTTTGAAAATTCTCCCTATTTTGACCAAAGGGATATTTTATTTTTATTTTTATAATATGATCGAAAACATGTGATCTATTTTTTTAAAAAAAGTTAATTTGTTTGTCTACCTGGTTTTGGCAAATCCAGGTACTCTGCTGATTTGTTTGGTAAGCTGTTTCTGAGTCAACACTTGTTTTGTAGCTATTTAATGGGAAAACAAGAAAATTATCTTTTCTGTTCAACAACAAACTTTGGCCCCCTTAATAACTATATTTAATAATTGCTTGGCTAGAACAATAAGTGAATAAAATGAAATATTTCTTTACAAGGATCATCATAGAGTTTTCACTTTTGGCATCTTTTTCTTTTTCTATTTTCTATTGGAAAAACTCAATCTACAAACGTAATTGAGATTGAAGATAGGATAGTATGTATATAAACACGTAAGATTTCAATGTAATTACATCTATTTATATAATGATGTTTAACTGGATATGTAAACTTTCTTTTTCAAATAAATAAATATATTTATGATGTAAAATAAATTATAGATATTTATATAATCAATGATTTCATCAAAAATAAATAAAATAATTTAATTTTTTTTTTTATAAACATAAAAACATGATATACTTTTTTGACACGTTTCCTTTCAATTAAGATAAAATTAAAAAAATTGTAAGTAAAATTACATATAAATATAAATATATAATTTTTTTTATACATACATCACAAAAAAAAAAAAAAACATGTTAAATAAATCCAAGTGAGAGGATTAACTCCTTTATTTATTTTTATTTCTACCATTATTTTGCTTTTCTAATAAAATCAAACTCACAATCTCATAGTTAGAGGTAAAAAATATTTTATCATCTAAGCAATTCTTCTTATCGAGAGGAGGAGAGGATTAGCTATTTTTTTCACTCCTACCATCTTTTCGTTTCTTTCATGACTCGAACTCACAATCTCAATATTAGAGGAATAACTATTTTACTATTTATACAATTCCACTTATTGAGAGATACGGTGAGGATTAACTTTTACTTCTCGAAAAACACTAATTATTTGTCTCATTACTGAGTAAGCTTAGATTAAATTTAAAGTTAAGTAAATAATTACTACAATTAACTACAAGTTTTTCTAATGATAATATCACATGTTGCCTCTTCTCTTCCTCAAAGAACGCTCCCAAATCTCCATTTTACGTTTCTATTTAAACCCAAAACACAAGACAACAAAACAACACAGCTAATCTCACTTTATCCTTAAGCTAAGGTAAGTGATAACCCTTCACTTAACTCATTATTAAATCAAACATTACAGTAAAATTAAATTACTAAACAAATCAAAAACCATTCACACCCTTTAACACAAAAAAACAAAAAAGGGTAAAAATGGAATATCGACCAAGGGCATTTTCGTCATTATACCACCACCAATCACAATCATTTCCGCTCGATAAATTGCTCTCTCAATTAAGCCCACCCAAAAAAAATGCTTGCTAGCTCATACACCATTTTCCTCCCTCTCCTTCGGCTTTTGTAGCGAATTCTTTAGTATTTTTTCTTAATTATGTTTAGTTCAGAGCCAATTTCGAGAGAAATGGACAAGTTAAATAGCTTCTTGTTTTCCGTTGGTGGTGCTTCGAGCTTCAAGAATGGTGAAGGGATTGAAGCAGACTACTTACGGAGCAAAGAGATGATGAGTAGTGCATATTTTCAGCAACAACAGTCAGCGTATCATCAGCAGAATAATAGTAATAATTGTAATAGTAGTAATAATAATTCCGGTGGGTTAACGAGCTACAGGTCAGCACCGAGTTCGTTTTTCGCCGGAATTCTCGACGGAGAAGGGAATGATTCCGGTGAGAATTTTGTTACTCATGATGGGTCATCGAGTTCTGATTCGGATTCTATGTTTACGGCTCTGTTGAACAACAGTGATAATGGTGCTACTGGGGATCTGAAGAATCAGCTGCAGTTTGGTTCTTGTATGAAGCAGGAGATTGCTGAGGAATTTGGGAATGAAAATAGATATGAGAATGGTGGAGTTACATATGGTGTAGGTGTGCAAATGCAAAGTGGAGGGAATTCTAATCTCATTAGACAAAGCAGTTCACCAGCTGGATTCTTTAATGGTATGCTGGATTTTGCTCTTTAATAACTTCTGTTTGTTAAGTTTATGAAAAGAATTTAGCTTAATCTTGATGTTTAAGTGCTTAATTGGTTTTTCCTGGTTATGAAATTGATTGGCTTTTGCCTTTGAGTAGTTTGATTGGCTTAAACTTTTGTTTACCAGTAGTAGGTTATGTGACTTTTGTACTTGGGGGAGTTGGCTAATTGTTATTTTTTAGGATCTCAATCATTTAGGTAAAAGAAGAGGAAACTTTTGGTCTATGTTGCTCGGACTTGTTAAAAATGTTGGTGGGTGGTGTTGGATTCTTCAAAAAAGTAGTGTTTTTTCGGAAAATCTAACATGGGTGCAGCATCGAAAGTGAAGAGTCTGGGCAATTTAGCTTTTGGTTGATTTGGGAGTAGACTGGAGATTCAATCTTTTTATCATTCTTTTGGATTAGAAATGTACGGAATGATGGATTTGCTTGCTACTTTGATATAGTTTTTGATGTAGTAGTAGTAATCAAGAATGTGGGGATTTTGTTGCTTATGTACAGGATTTATGAGAGAAGTTGGGAATTTTGGAGCAAGTGTAGGGACTAACAAGGAAGCAAGTACATCAGCTAATGCTTTCAGCAATCATATAAGTTACTCATCTGCCCAATCATCTAGCTCAAACTTCATGCCTAGCATTGCTGAGGATGAATCTTGGAACGACTCTCCGTTCAATTCTCTAAAGAGAAATAGAGATGGTGATATGAAAATGTTTTCTACTAATAATTTCAATGGAATGACTAATCAGGTAGCTATTCTATTTTCTGTCCTTTTGATCTTTCTGTTGATCTTGTCGTTTTTGTTCTTGTTACTAATTGATGTTCGTTTTGTTTGTCAGAGTGATGAATCAAGAAACTACAACTCTTCTGGTTTAGCTCACCATTTAAGCTTGCCTAAGACATCTTCTGAGATGGCTGCCATAGAAAAATACCTGCAGTTTCAACAAGATTCAGTCCCTTGCAAAATCCGTGCCAAAAGAGGCTGCGCTACGCACCCGCGAAGTATTGCAGAGAGGGTAAAATTCCGTCCTGTTTACCTAGTTTTCCAATCAATCAAGTTTATACTTGAAGTGCACACTATGATAAAACTTGTTATTAGTGTTAAGTTGAAGCAAAGTTCTCATTTTCTTGTTGACAATTTGTAGATGAGACGGACCCGGATTAGCGAAAGGATGAAAAAACTGCAAGATCTTTTCCCAAATATGGACAAGGTAAATTCTTGCGACTCTAGTGTTCATAGAAATTTATTGTATCAATCTATTTTTTTCTACAATAAGGTAGGAGGAACTCACATGTTTCCTTGTCTTAATGAAATGGCAGCAAACAAACACAGCTGATATGTTAGATTTGGCAGTTGATTACATTAAAGACCTTCAGAAACAAGTCCAGGTAATAACCAAGAAAAGAAAAAAAAAGTCTTTTTTCCTCCATCAAGGACTCACATGAATCAATCTCTCACCAACATTTATTATATCTGCTCACCAAATTTGCACTTATTTAATGCAGACACTGACCGATAAAAAGGCGAAATGCTCGTGTACAAGTAAGCAGCTGGAATATTCAACATGAATTTGGTTTCTGTACAGATAGTACTAGGTGAAGTTAGATGGGAAAGGGGGAAGAGAGTAAAATTACTTTCATTCTACCCTAATATGCTGGAAATATGGTTTACTTATTTCATTAGCAATAAGGCAAGTGTAGTTTTCAATTGTATTATTGAGTTTGAGTAGACCTAATAACAGTCTAGTGTTCAGTCCAGATGTATAGAGCACATGCTTATTGTATTATGCAATGTTGTTTATTGGAATTTGACTATGGTGTTAGTTGAGAGATCTAACAAGCTTGAGATTAGGATCTTGAATATGGATTACCTCCTGTTTCTGTAATGGCCCCCTGTAAGCACTCTAGCTCTAAGTTGCCGCGCCCGTGTCGGATCCTTCAAAGATACATTATTTTTTAAGGATTCGACATGCACCCGTAGACATTTTTGAAGAGTCCGAGCAACTTAGCTCTAGCTCAAGGATCTTGGATGTAGAAAATGTTACTAGCTCTAATTCTAAATACTAGTCGTTTTAGCAAACCGAATTTGTTTAGATTAGACTACAGAAACTTTGAAAGACAGATAATATCGATTGAAAAGAGTACATTGGCAATTGTTCTGTTAGAATGGCTCAAAAATCACAAGTTCTAATCGTGCAAACAATATTTTGTCAAAATGCAAAGATAAAATTACGTATAAAATGTATAATAGATTCAATATAATCTGACCCTTTTCTAAGTCTTGCGTAGAGCTTAGTGAATCGTATTGTCGTTTTTGTTTTTTTGTTTTTTATTTAAGCAACCCCATTCGCATTTGCATGGGCCCCATAATTGCACCCCTTCTCTATATACACATAGAAACACTCTAGCGGGGTCATGCACTATGCAAATAAGCATTGTATTTCCACTGTTTGAGTGGGAACATGAATCTTTTCTTTGTTGTTTGGGTGTTTGTGGGATGGAGGATGATGTTGCTTGGTGGAATATGCTGGGGTGGTAGTTATTGATATGATTACATAACTTGGTTGGTATGATATTTCTATAGAAGTAGATAAAGTTTTCAATTGTACATGCATATGTCTATCCTTCTTGAAAATTTTGTGGACTACTCTTTCCTTGGATACAAGGAGTGCAGCTACTTTCTTAAGAGAGCACTCAATGAGTCAAGAAGCATCATTAAAGATGAGATTTCACATCAAAAACACCTTCTTTCTGCATTTTTATGTTACCAACTGATCAAGATATAGGGCAGCTCGATGCACTAGAGCTACTTTCATTATACGTAGGGTTCGAAAGGGTCAGACCATGAGGGTGTATTGTATGCAGCCCCACCTTACCAATTGATCAAGATAGATAATAAAATTCACACAATATAAAATTTTAATTAGTTGAAGCAATTAAGAAATAGTAAAACTTTCAAGATGAGCTAAATGACTTTTGTGATGGCCGGAACAAAGTTAAATGACTTTTGTGAAATGAATGAAAGAAAAATGAATTTTGTGTAATAGACACTGTAGACATCTAAAATTTGTGGGCTCTTCAAGAAGAATTCAAATTTTGTTGGAGTTCTAGGAGGCTGCTTTACCCTAAATCCCGTCTATTTAAAGGGTAACATATTTCCTATTACATGCATCTTGAATATTCCATAAATTCATGGATATTTGTAAAAAGATCGGATCTCCAGTAACCCACAAATTCACGGGATCAACGATCTGAAAAGTCCCAATAAATTCATGTGCATTTGTAGACATCTAAAATTTGCGTCTTCAAGAAGAATCCAAATTCTATTAGAGTTCTAGGAGGCTACTTTACCCGAAATTTTGCCTATTTAAAGGGTAACATATTCTCTGAAATAGGCATCTTGAATATCTCATAAACTGAAGGGTATTCGTAAAAAGATCGGGATCTTCAATATCCCACAAAATCATGGGATATTCATAAAGAAATCATCCTATGTTCGAGAAACGGAGAAAATCGAGAGAAGAATCAAGACAGCAGGAATAGATTTGTACCCACCTTGTTTATCAATAAAATTATTGTTTCTTCATATTTTTAGAATCAAGGGATGAATAGATTTGTACCCACCTCGTTTACCAATAAAATTGTTGTTTCTTCATATTTTTATTTGTGGTTGAAGTTTATTTTCCATGAATTAAATTATGTTGGAAACAAATTGGCACGCCTAGTGGGACCAAATCTATCCTTCATCTCTTCTTTCATAAATCAGATCTGCAAATCTGTAGAGGCCACATAAAGATGAAAACTCTATTGGTACTTCAAGACTCGTCATCAAATCTACACTTCAACAAGCCTTGAAGTAGGGGGCATTTGTAGACAAAATTTGTGGGACTCTTTGAGAAGAATCCAAATTCTATTGGAGTTCTAGGAGGCTGCTTTACCCTAAATCCCGTCTATTTAAAGGGTAACACGTTCCCTGAAACAAACATCTTGAATATCCCATAAATCCCATCTATTTAAAGGGTAACATATTTTCTGAAATAGACATCTTGAATATCCCATAAACTGATGGGTATTCGCAAAAAGATCGGGATCTCGAATATCCCACAAAATCATGGGATATTCATAAAGAGATCATACTATGTTCGAGAAATACGCTACTAATAGCCCTCGTATTACGGAGAAAATTGAGAGAAGAATCAAGGGAGGAACAGATTTGTAACCACATCGTTTATCAATAAAATTGTTGTTTCTTCATATTTTTATTTGTGGTTGAAGTTTATTTTCCATGAATTTAATTATGTTGAAAACAGAGACTAAGTTAAGTGATCATGATGAAATTTACTCGTAGTAATATCTTTTATTTGTCGACTTCTCAAAATTCATTTATTTTTCAAAATGGAATTAGATTCAATTGAGCTACTTTTTGTACTTTCCAACGAAAATAAAGTTTTTCAAAGTTCAAAATAAGCAGCCAAGGTGAAGCTAATTATTAATCAACCATCCCACATTACACGGATCTTTCATTTCATCCATAAATTTGCCACATTTAATCAATTTCCATAGCGAAACTTAGCTAGCTTTAACCATCATGTGATTAGAAGATAAAGAGTCTCTATTACGACTTCGACTGAACTCAATAGCTTTGGGTTAAATCTTGTATGTCTATGTCTTAAAAATACAATAAATATATATAAACTTCAAAGTTCAATATTCATAAGCTTTAAATTCTGACTTTGCCCTCGACGAAACTAAGAGAGGGAGATCTAGCTAGATCTCAAATGATGATAGCAAAATTAACTAACTAGTTAATGATAATTAGGTCATGGATTGACTTATAACAAAACTAATTATCATTAGTAGCTTCCTTCCATGTCGGCCTTTCACAATCACATTGATGTTTTGAAGGCTACTAATTAATATACTATTACTTATTTTAAACAAAAAATCACTCCACATTGATGACAAAATTGGACCAAAGAGAGAACGTGTTTGAGAGTATATGTGGGGTTCAAGGAAAGCTCCTAATTTGGTTTCAAATTCTTATCCACACAATACACATAATAGTGGATAAGATTATTATTAGCAAAACAAGAAAAAGGAAAGTATATTAACACTTTCCTTTAATGGTAAGAAAGATTCTTAGCCTTGATTATAATTCACTCCAACCGATCATTAAAAAGAAATTACAAAGTTCACTATGTTTTTCTTTTTAAAAAAATAAAATAAAAATGAAAATATTATGAAAAAAAATATTAGACCACGGTTTAAAATTTTATAAATTATTATAAATACTAGACCATGATATAAATTTGTGTCTAGCATTATCTTAAAAAGTAATTTCTCAAGGATTATATTTACACAATTTTTAAAAGTAAAAACAAAATTTAAATATTGACCTAAAAGAACATTTGCATAAATTAATCGAATCCAACAGCTTCGACGTAAATTTATATATTTTTTAATCAAATTCATTTAATATATATAGTTATTTTGTCCATGAATCTAATAGATTTCCTTTCAAAAATGATAAAACTCAAAATCCTAATTCGTATCTTATGACATTTTCTTTATTCAACTTATCACTAGTGTAAAATATTTGGAATCTAAACTAATTTACCCTTTTAATTACATTTGTTATCATACTGCTTATTTAATTTATGATTAAACTCTATAAATATCCTTCCGAAATAAGTTCTACTATAACGATATGATTTTTTTAATAGCCTTCTTATAAGGATATCAAGAATAAATTAAAATCATGGCTCGATTTTTTTTTTAACCTCTCCCCATGAACTTCCACTTTTTTCATTCATTGGTGGCTCGATTTTGCAATCTTAAAATTGAAAGTGAAAGATATTTACCATCCAATCAATCCCTCTTATCGACTCGATTTTGGTTGATTTGCACAACAAAGTTTATGCGTGTGTCGCATTTTTTTAAAATACTTTTGACATAGTTTGACATTATTATTGACATAGATTAGTACTAATTAATTCAAGATTAGTACAGTTGACTAATTCCTTTCTTTTCTTTTTTGTGAAGGAAAACTTTTCAAATAAAAAATGACTTTAATTAAATTACTTATTTATTATTAGTTCGGTGAAGCTTGTCCACACTGTTCAGGACACAACCCATCCACACGCATATGCTGTTGCTGACTCACTACCAATAGAAACAAATCTATTTTTCTCTCAACTTATATTTGGGAATTGAGTTTAAGTATCTCTCTCTATATATACTTATTTTGGAACCCAGAACAACCCGCAGCCGGTACAATCTTTGTCATCGCTTCTGCTTTTCAGGTGAGCATTCTGTGATGAGCACTTTGTGTGCACTGGGTAAATCTCTCACTGTATAATAGTTTGCAAATCATACGGGAAATGTAAATTGTACTAGGTAAGCCCTGTGTGACAGATTCGATTCAAAAGACATTGAGGGGATCAAATTCAGATCATCCATGTGGATAACCAGTCTCCAAATTAGCTGAGTCATCTCGAAGGACAAGTTTATATATATTATCGTTAAATTATTTTTATCTGTTATAACAAATATTTCGTCTTAGTTTTAAAGATTGTCACTTTCATATTTTTAGAAGGTTTACCTTCAATGACTTTGATCGAAGTTTTCTATTTTTATTAGTGAATATATTTAATATATATAATACTTTCTCAAAATTGAAAATCCGGGAATGTGTGTATTTTGGACTGAATCGAAAAGTAACAGTTGCCTTACATGAATTGCTTATTGCCGACATGTTACTAAAGACTTTCATGTTGAAAATGAAACTGCAACGTTTTTATTTGACCAAAATCAAAGTAAATAATTGTAGGTCCTTTTTGGAGTTTTATGACTAATCTTTTTCAAGTGATTGCTACTATTCATTTGTAGCCATCTTCTTCATCTTTTATCCATTTCAAACGCACAAGTTTAAATACTTATCTCAAAGACATTGACTTATTAAACGTCTAGATATGTCAAGCTTTTTCAAAAAAAATAAAATTAATTGAAGATATATTTATGAAATTAACCTTATTACTAATACCTTGGACTCTAAATGTGACTATTACTTTCTCCATTGCATTTATGTCTTTTGCTTACTAGTTACTACATCATGTGTAGTACTTATTGCACTCTTGATCTCAAATTATTCATCTTGTTTCCTTTTTTTATGTTTATTATATAAATAGTAATTATGAGGGACTTTTAACTTTTCTTTACCTTCATTTATACTTAAAATTGCAATATTTCATCAATGTGTGTTTACTCTATTGAATATTTTTAATCTTCAAGATAATTACTCCTATGAAATAAAATGAGGAAAACTTTTTTCCTTAACTTCTAAAAGAAGCATTTAAAATTTAGTCGATTGACCCACCACAATTAATTTACACCTAAACTGGAAGGTAAGTCGTACAAGAATTGAACCTCTTGACTTTACTTTGGGTCCTTTCGTAATGATAAAAGACAACTTCTTTAATAAATACATGTATATATATTTATTGCTTTTCTGCTCACTTTTGCAAGGATTTTTTCAAAATAGTTAGGCCTTCAATTATGTCAGGTAAAGCCTTTCCCATTTGCTCTCTTCATTTCAAATTCAATGTGACTATCCTCGACTTTTCTACGGTCCATTTCAACCAGGAGATAGATCAGTTTTCACATTGACATAATGATGAATTTACGAGAAACGAGTTTGTAGGTCACTTGATTTTTTTAAAATTTTATGTCTTTTTTTATAAGAGATATTCATTTTTACGTCTAGGAGATTTGAGAATGCATTTTGTAAGTCGTCAAGAGATCTTAACTCTTCTGTGGCTCATAAAGCGCAAATCCATTCCATTTTTCACGGAATTATTTTAGAAACGGAGATGGCACTGCACTAAGCACAATGAACAAAGATGAAACATGTCTTTTTTTTCTTTCAAATTTAGTCTGTAGATCTGAAGTTACTCGAACAGCCAAATAATAAATATTTTGTAATGCTGGACTATGTGTCTCAAGTAATGGTCCTCCTAGGACTATGTCTCAAACAATAAATATGTGTTGCTTTGTCAAGCAGAGCATGTAAGGAGTTTTGTACTCTCAAAGGTGCTGATAGCTAGCAAAAATTAAAGAGGCTATGCAAATCTGACCCAGCATTTCCCCGTGGGGCGCACCAGTCTTATTCGTGCGCAAGAAAGAAGGTTCTCTCAGGATGTGTATAGATTACCATCAGCTCAATAAAGTTACGGTCAAGAACAAGTATCCTCTTTCTAGAATCGATGACTTGTTTGACCAACTTCAGGATGTCAGTTATTTCTCTAAGATAGACCTCAGATCCGGCTATCATCAGCTCAGAGTTAGAGGATGTGACATTCCGAAAATAGCTTTCCGTATTCGGTATGGTCCCTTAAAATTCTTAGTCATGTCATTTGGTCTTACCAATGCCCCAACCGCTTTCATGAACTTGATGAACCGTGTGTTCTAGTACGTGGACATATTCGTCATAGTTTTTATAGATGATATTTTGGTCTATTCTCGCACTGAGCACGATCATTCGGACCATCTCAGAACTGTTCTTCAAAATCTCAGAGATCATCAGCTATTCGCCAAATTCAGTAAGTGCAAATTTTGGCTAAGATCAGTAGCATTCCTTGATCATATTGTTAAAAAGACCAAAGCAGTAAGAAACTGGCCTCGCCCCGTCTCTCCATAAGATATAAGGAGTTTCTTGGGTTTGGCCGGTTATTACAGATGGTTTGTTGAAGGATTTTCATCTATTGCATCCCCTACGTCCAGATTGACTTAGATGTAAGGAGTTGATTGATGCATAACACAAGACTTTTCTAAGTTATCCACATTGGAATCACATTTTCCTGTCTGTTTCAGTGCAGGTTGTTGCAGTTACTATTCGTGATTAACCTGCTTTTCTTGGATGGTCGGGTGATCTAGGGCGTCGGATGATATGGGCACCACATGATCCGACGATGTAAATCATCGGGACCATAAATGGATGAAGAACTTGTAAGACTTTTCATACAAGACACCATGTACAGGCCTAAACTAACATTAAAGAAAGAAATATAAAAGTATTGTTCCATCTCTTTGTATTGTTGTGGTTAGCATTCCAAAACTGGTGCCTCTTCAGAAACTCACTCTTTGATAATAACAAGTGATCTATAACATGATTGAAACATGAATTCAATGGGAAGAAAATTATTTCTAATGAGTATAAAATAGACCTTCTCGTATCGATTGGGCAAATGTCTGATGAAAATGTCCTTGAATTTTTTACTCTTCATCTAGATGGTCAAAGAGCTCTTTCCAATGAGCTGCGGCTTCTTCAGGGGTTCGTGTCGTCCACAGGTGAGGCTTTGCTTTTTCACGTGTTTCCAAAATTTCCTGCTTCACATGATCTAATGGTGAGTATGAAAAACAGAATCAACAAAATAGTACTGGAAGCACAAGTGACTTCATGTGGATACGTAGAGACAAGCGAGCAGAGGTGGAATTAAATGAGTTTTAAGTAATATGCACGGTCAATGCAAGCATTTTTTACACTATCAGATCATCGTTACCTGATGTAGCAGGTAATATGTCTGATTTTTAAAGTTTCGAATCCAGCACCTAGAAAATTAGATGACCTGATGGTGTTAAAAAGTGCATACATTTGACACCGAATAAAACTTTAACTAAAGTGCCACATGATATATTTTGTATCGATTGATTAAAAAAAAAAAAAAGCTTCTGCATCTACAATCACATATTCAGAGCAGCATCCATCCAAAATGAGAAACTATTTGTAGCTCAACAACCTCATTAGAAGCAAATGCCATTACATAACTGCCTTGGTCACAAGTCAAGAAAGTGGTTGGCAAAGCAAATCCCAATTAATTTATCAATCATACTCTAATATTGTGGATGAGTTGGATTGTTATTACTTGGGCACACTGAACAGAGTGATATTACTCAGATTTGACGCACACCAAGTGTACTTTACAGTGGCAGGATAAATATTTGGCATGGCTATCAAAAATAAAGGACAAGCCAACTGCCTAGATGGTTTGCAGTTATATGTTTTTTCTTGTAGTTTTGCACAATTTAATATATCGAAGACCTATTTCTTCGAGGACTCTGAAAACATAGATGGGTTTGTTTTTTGTCGAAATATAAGCAGGGCACTTCAGTAACTGTCTTCCAGACATCATGTACACACCGACTGAAAAATGTTAAAACCAAAATGACAGATGGAATAAGATTTAGGGAAAGATGAGCTAATTCTTCAGTGTGTGGGGAGGAAAGTGGAGGTGGAGAGTCCAGCAAATGTTAATTTGTTATTGTATCTCGTTCAGTATCAACCAGTTGAGAATTATGTTGTTTGGACTCTCCTAAATGCTTCCACACCCGTGTCTGATCCTCCAAAATTGCACTGCTTTTGGAGAATCCAACACACACCGGCAGACGTTTTTGAAGAGTCCGAGCAACATAGGCTGAGAATCAACTTGCAAATAGAAATGCAGATTTTCTGTAATGTAAATTGCACTTAAGATTCAAAAGAAAGTGGAAAATTTCTCGGACAAACATGCTAGTAAGTACCTTTGTTTAAAGCCCAGGGCAAACCCATAAAAACTGAAAATGAGTATACAAAAAAGGTAGTTAAATGTAGCAGCAACAGGGCATGCTGAACAGCTGAAGCAAAGAATGTAAAACCACAGTATGAAGCAAACTTCAGATGAGAAAGAGAGAATTAAAAGAAGAGGGGTGACAAGGTTGGCAAAACTTGGATGTACCTATCCCTAGTTTGTGAAATACCTAGCAAGTACATTTGTTTGAGCCAGGACAAGCCCATAAAAAACTGAACCAGAAAAAGTAGTTATACGTACTCCCTCCATTCGCTTTTACTTGTCACTATTTTCCTAATTTGATTTTCATTTTTACTTGTCATTTTTGACAAATCAAGAAAAGACAAAAAAAAGTTCCATGTTTTACCCTTGACAACTTATTCTCCAAATCATTTTTCAATACCTATTACTAAACATCAATTAATAGGAGCAATATGGTAAAGTCAATATACCAATCATTGTTTTCTTAATGGGTGTACCATGTCAAAAAGTGACAAGTAAAAGTGAACGGAGGGAGTAGTGGCAAGCAACAGAGCGGCAGAAGCAAAGAATGTAAAACCAAAATCATGAAGCAAACTTTAGATGAGAAAGAAAGAATTAAAAGAAGGGGGGTGACCAGGTGACACATTACCTCTGGTTTGGCACAATCAAATGTACCTTCCCCTGGTTTGTGAAATACCTAAAAGTTATCCTCTAATAGAAGAAGACGAAGAAACTAGGTAGGTTTGTTTACCTAGATTGTTTTAGTGGAAAGAATAATTATGGATGATGGAAGACATGTCCAAGGCGCAAAGCTTAAATGAAAAGCTTAGAGAATTGAATCTTGAAGTTTAAAAGTTTGGATCATCACCATGTACGGACATTTTGTACTGAAAGCTCATGAAGAAGAAAGTTTGCACCAGCTTACTCCAGATGAATCTCCACGTGTCAGAATGCACATCAATTTACAGCTTCTATGAACTTTACCAAGTCGAACAGAGTCTAAGCTACTTTAAGTCAGATCTACAAAGGGGAGATAATCTTCACGGACACAGATGTTATATGTGCGGAAGGAAGGTGAAAGACACAAACCATCTTTTTCTGCATTGCTAGATCACAACTCATTTATGGAAGGAAAGCAAGAAGCAAAAATACTCTTTTCGGCATACCGCTACCCCGTCTGAAACCATCCATAGCCAGCCTCTCACATCTTCATACAGGGGCATCCGTGCACCTCCTTATCACATGTCTGAACCATCTCAACCTCACTTCCCGCATCTTGTCTTCCACCGAAGCCACTCTCACCTTCTCTTGAATAATCTCATTTCTAAACCTATCCCTCCTAGTAAGTCCATACATCCATCTGACCATCCTCATCTCCACCACCTTCAACTTTTGGATGTGGGAGTTCTTAACTAGCCAACACTCCGCTCCATACAACATGGTCAGTCGGACTGCCACTTTGTAGAACTTACCTTTCAGCTTAGGAGGCACCTTCTAACACAAGACTCCCGAGCAAGCCTCCATTTCAACCACCCCACACCAATACAGTGCATGACATCCTTGTCAATATCTCCATTGCCCTGAATCATAGACCCAAGATACTTGAAACTATCTCTCTTCCGAATAGCTTGAGAATCTAGCTTCACTAGCACGTCATCCACATGCATCAAATCAAAATATAACTGCCTACAGAGAGGTTCGAACTTGGGTCGCAGAGGACACAACTTTAACCCTTTGCCACTAATATTAGACTTCTTATCTAGTTTCTGATATCTAAGTTTTATTATTTTAAAATGAAGAAATCAATGTCCAAAGAGGGACCAAAAATTCTCAAGGTTCGACTCTTCCATTCTTTTTAAAATGTCATTCTGGAGAATCAGGTCCAGAGGTTCCTCTCTCTCTATGTTTACACTATGTCACACCCAACACCAACTTAGTGTTGTTACATGAATTAAAAAAGATATTTAGTTACATGACAGGTACTCCAGAGGCAACAGTTTGTAATTCAACAATAAAGTCCCAATGCCAGTGCTAAGTTAACTGTACTTCCTACGATGTACAATCAAATCAAGCTATCATCTTTTCTCCTATTTTATCTCTCTTTAGCTAAGAGAAACAGACATATATGTTGGTTAGCGAAGAAATAGCTCCCTCATATGCTTACTGCCCTAAAGTAAGTACCACCGGACAAGATAACATCTCAAATGTGCCTTTTCCACATATTCATTTCTTTCTTTTATCAATTTTATTTTGGCTTTCATTATTGGGCTCTATTGGAGATCCAGAATGTCAGACGATAAGCTGATATTGCTAACTAGATCACTTTGATTGATCAAAATTTACAACATAGTTCAGGCAAGTGATATACATACTAAACATGGGTGGACAAATACAGAAAATTGTAGAAACCGATAACTAGCAATCATAATGAAGAGGAGGAGCCTGCAACCTTGTAGCACTAACCAGTAAAAACCTAGACTTGTAGACAACTGAGACTGACACCACCAGGATAACATTAATAACAACTCAGGCTACTATTTCAGTAAGTAAACCAAATCTGATGCACTCTGTGCTGCTATAAATCAATTTGGATACATCATGCTCTCAGTCAAGCCTCCTTACTAGTCTAAAAAGATAAATTCCAAATAAACAACAAGATGGTGGTGGAAAAGGAAAATAAAATACTCCATACACAAGCAGTAGATTAGAGATGAAACAAAATTAGTTAAAAGATAAAACAGACGAACTGGGAAGAGGCAACCCAGACTTGATTTTTAGTTCAGCCGGAGGTAATCAAGGTACATCAAGAAAATATCTGTTTCATAGCCACCAATACTAGCTTACGAGCAAGTGAACAATGATATCAACATTAGCTCTAAATCTATGACTTCCAGTGATCTTACAAGCAACACAATGGTTATTAACTTGTAAAATATATTCTATTAGCATTGTTACCCTTGTCTCAAAATAAATAAATAATTCTATTAGCATATTTGACTGGCTGAGACGAAAATAGAACATCATGAACGGTCCAGATTATGATGCAAGAGAACACTGTACCTCTACTTCAGAAGACCTTTTGGTTTTTAAAGTCAGACAATCAACAAGACCACTCCATTTCTTACTACAATTATCAAGGGCACCAAGTCTGTAGTACTGCTGCATCTGATGAACTGGAGCTGACACAACATAATTTCACATCAGCCTAAATTAATTTCGGTGAAGACTGCACGTATGAACTGAAAACAAGCAGATCTCTTATAAATCCAGTGATATCAACTATACTTTTGTCCTTCTGGACTGTTCATAACTACAGACGGATTTTGCGACCAAAATTTATTAAATAACAACAGCAGCATAACAGAATGTATGGTAGTATAGAATTGTGTTACTTTCTCAGCATGTAAATAAATCATTTTTCCCCGATAAATTATCAAGAGTTTAGAAGCTTCCAGGAATTTCCTTCCTTAACAAGGATGGAAGAACAAATAAAAAAGAAGTGGACATGAGTGAAAAATAGTAGTAATCAATATGTAAGTGTCATCAGAAATCACAGAGCAAGACTCACATCACTTCAGATACAGCAAGTTACCAGTACACTATAATCCTCTTGGGTTTAATAGTTCCATTCAGTTGCAGCGGATTGGCTAAGGCTAATAAACGCAGGGATCAGGGCAAGACTTCACTTTGAAGCCCTGGCTTAGCTAAACAGCGGTCTAGATCCTTGAAGAACCTAAGATTGCAAAGTTCTCTTCTGACAACCCCAAGAGCAGATCTCTTTTGTTAGTATCATAACTATTAACAAAATTTGATAAGCAATTCACCAGCCTCCTTGGTCTACCATTTGTTGAATCATTTACGAAATCCTTATTTAAGGCATTTACATGTTACAAACAGTATGAAAAATTGGAGGTTTGGAGGCAAACTCTGGAATCTAAGGGGTTCAGGTTGAGTAGGTCCAAGACGGAGTATATGGAGTTTAGTGACTTGACGCAGGAGGAAGATGTGGTCGTGAGGTTGGATTCCCAGGATGTTTGTAAGAGGGATAGTTTTAAGTATCTTGGGTCTACGATTCAGGGGAATGGCGAGATTGATGAGGATGTCGCTAACCGTATTGGAGCAGGTTGGATGAAGTGGAGGCTCGCCTCGGGAGTGTTGTGCGATGAGAAGGTCCCACTTAAGCTTAAAGGCAAATTCTACAAAGTGGCAGTCCGTCCAGCTATGCTATATGGAGCAGAGTGTTGGCCAGTCAAGAACTCCCACATTCAGAAAATGAAGGTGGCGGAAATGAGAATGTTGCGTTGGATGTGTGGTCTTACTAGAGGGGATAGAGTTAGGAATGAGACAGTCTGAGAGAAGGTGGGAATGGCTTCCGTGGAGGATAAAATGTAGGAACGAAGGTTGAGATGGTTTGGGCATGTGATGAGGAGGAGTACGGATGAGCCAGTCCGCAGGTGTGAGAGGATAGTGTTGGAGGGTTTCAGGAGGAGGAGAGGTAGGCCGAAGAAGTACCGGAGGAAAGTGATTAGACACGATATGGAGCACTGCAGCTTACCGAGGACATGACCCTAGAAGGCTAGGATGAGTGCGTGAGTTGTAGCAAGTAGGTAGGAGCCACTAGTCAGGAGGGAACAGGTGTCCCTAGCCTGTAAATGTTTGTTACTACTAGGGGGCTGTCGTATTCTGGATGCCCTATCGCTTATCTCTTATTTATTGCGCCTATTTATCTTATTTACAATTGCTCGGATTTATACTTTATTTTATTTTGTTTTAGTATGTCTTATTCCTTTTTATGTTATGCAATCCATCATGCTTCACTACGCTTTGGTTACTATTCACCTGGAGCCGGGGGTCTATCGGAAACAACCTCTCTACTTCTTTGGAGGTAGCGGTATGGACTGCGTACATTTTACCCTCCCCAAACCCCACTTTGTGGGAATACACTGGGTTTGTTGTTGTTGTACATGTTACAAACAGTAAGCAGTCTTCCTCTTCATCGCGAGGTGTAAAAAAATCGGATTCAAGAATGCTTTCAACTGAAAAGATGATCAAGTGAAATTCTGATATTGTTTGTTCATCTGTTCACCGTCTTTCTCCTTCCGGCATCTAATACATAAAGGGATTACATAGTGCATTGGGTATTGACAAAAGTGGATTGTTTTTCCCATTTTCTAAGCTCATTAGAAGTGAACTTTTTGTTGTAAAGCCTTTGAATCAGATTGTTTTTTCCATTTTTCTAACAAAAGTGGATTACTTTGAATCATAATTCAGACCAATCAATTCAGGGTTTCCTTGGATAAAAGAGCTGGAAAGTTCTTCAATTTTTCTTTTTTTAAATAAGTGGAAAATTATGATTTCTATATCTCATAATTGGATGTGCCTAGGTCCTAGTTACAGCGCTAAAAGGGAAATTGGGTCTTCCATTGGTTCATCATAATAACGCTTCTTATCTTAACTGACTTGCTTGGAGTTCAAGTTTTTCCTCGAGAATGGAATTTGATATAAATTGTGGAATTGCATGAAGAAGTCATTATCGTCAGAGGGTGAGCCTTAGCTCAATGGCAGAGTACTCCTTTAGAGACCTGTAGTCACGGGCTAGAAGCAGGGGCGGATCCAGGATTTTCAGTGAGGGGGTTCAATAGTACATATACGGACTAGTCGAAGGGGGTTCAACCTCTATTATTTATACATAAAAAAAATTTTACCATGTAAAAATAGTATAATTTTCCGACGAAGGGGGTTCGGATAAAGCCCCTGGAATACATGTACATCCGCCACTGGCTAGAAGCCTAGAAACAACCTTTTTGCAGAAATGCGAAGGAATGTGGATAGTGCTCAGACTCTTCAAAAATGTCAACGCGTGCGTGTCGGATACTCAAAAAGTAGGAGCATTTTGGAGAATTTGACATGGGTGAGGTAGCAAATTTAGAGAGTTCGAACAACACATATGCTATATGCCCACCTCCTCGACCCTCACACTACCCTGGGAGTACTTTGTGCAGGGAGTAACACCACCTTAGTCATTCCCATTACTGGAACTCATTCCACCTTGCAAGGAAATTGATATCTGCACATCCATAGAAAATGCAGAGAGCCTCTAGGGTTGAGAGCCCTAAAGTATTGAATATTGAAATTAAATAGTTCAAATGAAGCAAAATGAATTGTGACAACTCATATATCCGACCCTTATTAGTTAGGGATTGAGGTATAATTGTTATTTTAACATGGAAATTGATCCTTTGATAGTATATTTCATACTTATGTTTAGCTAAAAACTGGAACCATCGCAAAGAAAGGCATAACAAAGGGGAAAAAAAAACAAATCTAATTGGAGTTGGGATTCCCAAGAACGAGAGCTCCCAGGAGTTGGGTACCGAACCGGTATTACCTCCCACCAACCCAGGTACTTGGTAGCTCTGCCCACCAAGACTTGAACAGATAGGAGGAAACCACCCAACATTGTTGGTAGCATTTGGACCAAGGAAGAAATCTTTAGGCAGATGGAAAAAACTAAGAAGAAGAAGAAGAAGCAGAGGAGCTAGAGATGGAATAAGGAATTCTATCCCCAGTGATTCCATAAATGCAACATCCCAGTGGAGCTGAACCAAAGATTTTTTAGCACTAATACATGTTTTAAAAAAAAGGATTGCTTAGTGTCAACCAAAATAGAGCTCGTTAGGTCTTACTCTACAGAGCTAAGGTGAGACCCTGAGAATATGGAATTTCCTCGTTAGGTCTTACTCTACAGAGCTAAGGTGAGACCCTGAGAATATGGAATTTCCCTTGCTAGATTACAGCAACATTGGATCAGATATGTCATGTTTGCAACTATTCACCCTTACATTCATCGGAACTACAACTGGTGATCAAATTGAATGTGCTTATTCTGATATGGCACAAGATCAGCTTGATTGTCGCACTCTATAGGTGTCGAAGTACAAAACCTACTTGCTGCACACTAAATTCATAGGTTTTAAAGTGAAACCCCATTCAATCTGCAAAAGAAATGATTGTGATGCTATATCTAGAATCTGCATTGGATGTACCAATCAGAAAGTACTTCCTAGTTGAAATGATAATAAGCTAATGAGCTTCGCCTTTCTTTTCTTTATCCTAATCAAAAAAGCAAAAATAACAGGCGAATGTCATTTGCAGCACTAGATTCAACAGCCGTTGGCTCGTCGCAAACCGTATCCTCTTGCTCCGCAAGACTCATATTAGTACATCTCAAAGGCTGGTGCAAGTGCTATCCTGTGCCATAGAATTTGGCGGAGCAGAGTAGGAAATAAATACAGTTATTGATCTGGCATAGAACACCTGTCCCATTCCACAAATAAAAAGGGAGATCCTCCTTCAAACTCTACCTCAGAAAGAGTCTCTTTCAACCTTCTGTGTTCTGAAGAACCTGGAGACCTTCTCTTTCCTAATCGACAACTAGCAAAGACCTCTTGCACAATATATATCTCGAATTTCTAATTGTTTACTTTCTTTAATTACTCATGTTACGGATAGGAGCATAAATCTTTTTCCTTTCGGTTTCTGAGCAGTAGGAGAAATTATTGGTACTATAAAGATTCTCAGAGGTGGGCCGACATAATCTGCCTTTTTTTCACACAATAACCAATATGTCTATTTCATTCACTCAACAATTTATTTCTTACTACAAATTAGAAAATAAGTTAGCTGAAAATTGTATTTCTAAACAAGGATTAGTGGATACTGGACGATTCTTCCAAGCTGTCCTATCCTTGGTGAACAGAGTTATAAGATATCTATTGTTGGTGGGAGGTGGCAGGAATCCTGTGGATTTAGTCGAGGTGCGCAAAAAGTATCCCGGACACCACGGTTATCACAAAACAAAAAAAACAATGTTCATGACCAATTGAATCCTTACATAACAGTAACTATCATGATGCCTAACGATTATGATTCTCCATACTTTTCCATTTGATTGCTATTATTAAGTACTAGTAATTACATGAATTTGACACCTTAAGCAGAAATTTGACACCTTAAGCAGAAACCCCTGCACCCTAACCGTAGTTTAGCTATGAAGAGAATTATGCTGGCCACACGAAGTAAAAGAATATACTGCCTATTATGATTATTCCAAATGATCTAACTGTACAAATTAAAAAACCTCACAACCTCAAGGAAAAGCAACTATCTAAAGTAATGGATCTACATAATAAAATTCTCAACTTTCAACCACAAAAAAAAAGAACTTTTTTCCCCATCAAAACAGTCATTTGGGAACACCATCAAATATGCATCAACAACATACCCAGTCTAGTCTCACTTTGGTCTGCGGAGGATAGAGTGTGTACACAAACCTCACCTATACCTCAAAGGTAGAGAGGTTGTACCCTTGGCTCAATATATAGAATCCAGGTAACTAACTAATCTTACTGTACCCTTCTAAAAACTAGTTTTCTAACACAACAATGAAAGAAAAAAGATAGTGAACAGCATTTACAAGAAGCCAGCAGAAGAAACATCAAGATAAACAGAAAACACCAAACCAAAAAAACAAAAGACGAAAACTACATTCAAGCTCCAATAGAGAGTGTAATGATCATGCTGGAACATTCTCATAAAATTTTCATGATTCACACAAACAGAAAGACAAAGATTACCTAGCTAGACCTTCAAGTTTAGGCTGCAAAAATCTCTTAAACTTTTTTGGAAATAAGAGCATAACCCACCACCACAACAAACTTCTTAGATTGTGGTACCCCTCCACAAACCATTTCCTTTTCCCTGTGGTTTCTTTCTTCTCGTGTTGTAATCTTCCTCTTCATCATCTTCCAATCTCCCTCTTGTACCCCATTATCTCACCCCTCATCCTCATTTACACCAAATTACTTAAAAAAAAAAAAAAAAATCACCCCCACAAAACTCCTTCTTTCTACACCGACCAATTCAAGAAAAAAAATTAATCCAATATGCATAGAATATAAATCCTTTTCTTCAGAATTAATGGCAACAAATGAATAAATATATATAAAGAAATAGAACTTACAGTAGCAGAACCAGAGTGCATCGAAGTAAGGAGCACATGATAGTCCTCTTCGTGATTGCTTTTCAGAACTCATCTCAACTTCTCCCGACATCGGAATTTCGGTTTACCGGCGGCTGAATCACCGTTTGAAATTTTGCTGAATGAGTTGTGGTGAACGTCTCAACTCTGAACCTCCTAATTCACTCAAAATATCCTATTTGACCCTCTACGTTTTTTTAGTGTCACTTTTACTCCTCTGAAGAGTAGGAACTATTTTAATAGGCATTTGAACATAATTTGGTTGAGATTTGGAAGGAGAAAAAGAAAGTACTATAATATGTGAAGTGATAGTTTAAAAAAGATTATTGTAAATTGACGTTTTGTGAGTAAAATTTGAAATTTTTCTAAATTTACATTTCAAATCTGAAGTTGAATTAACGGATCAATTTGACAATATAATCATTTTGAAATAATCTTTAAATATTATTCAAATATTTCAGGTTTTTTTATTCGCAATCAAACCGCTAACAAGTGTCTTTTTTTTTACATTCACTTAATTACTCTGAATAAATTCTTACCACCTATGATAAAGTCTTAATATCACTAAGATGTTATTCATTCATCATTTTTTGAAAAAGAATAGCTCATCAAAATTTCATTCATTTTGTTGTTAGATATTGTTGTATTCAAGTACTATCAACTATGACCACCCATAATTATCATCTTCAATCATAATCACCACAGTTAATTCTCATCACACTAGTTATATTATTTACGATCATCACAACCAACCAACATTCCTATAACTAGCACCAATTATCATTCATATATATATATATATATAAGAGAGAATAGGATTTTTTGGTAGTCCTCACATTATTTTTTTTATTCTCTTTTACTCTTAATTGAAGTTTTTATTACTTTGTAAGTTAACACACATTTTAGTAAATTTTAAAAATTTTAAGGCTTTTTACATGCCATTAAAAATGAAAAAGGTGATAGTGGGCCCCACAAAGCATACTCATACATATTTGAGTCTTTATTTTTTAAAAAATGTTATTGAACTTGTTTCAAATTATATTTGATCTTAACAATTAATTATAAACACATATATAATACTTGTATATAAGAGAGGATATTGAAATTTTGGTAGTCCTCACAAGGACTTTTTGGTATTTAATTTTTTTGTGAAATGAAATTATTACACATGATAATTGATAGTGTCTTTTTTATTACATATTTTCATTTTCACCCTTATTCTTTTTGTTAAGACTATTTCACTTGGGTTTTTATGTGTGGTTTTTTCTTGCTATTTATTAAATGACTGTTTAGTTAAACCTCCCTTCATTTTAAATCAACAATCACTTTAACTCAAAAAAAAAAATCAAGTTAATTTTTTAATACAAAATAAAAGTTTGCAATGATTTTCAACTACAACCTCATATATAGTTCTTTTTAATATTATTCAGTTCTCAAAATATATAATTAAAATGGGACGAATAGAGTACTCTTATAAGGGGCATGAAAAAAAAATAAACATAATAAGTAAATAGACTGAATTGAGTAATCTATTAAGGTAGTTTATTATCATTCAATATCCTTATAGATCATTTTTTTAGTTGATTTATATAAAGTCTCTAAATTAAGCTTATAATTTTTTGAAATCATTGATTTTATTTTAGATGATTTTATCGATGAAAAAATTATTTTGCAAAAACTACTGCCACTAAAATTATGAGTGAAGTCAAAACTCAATAAATATCAAAATAAATTTATTTTTAACTATAACTAAGAAATTACATACTACCAAATTTATAAAAGTATCAATATTTTTTCTATTTATGACCTCCATCGAAGTGTAATGATTAAATATTTTAAACCGTGTCATTGTATAAAATATCGACTTATTTTAGCCTTTTGATATTCTAATTCTCTGGAAATACTTTTTTCGTCACAAATAATTATTTATTTAAATTATCCAATTATATGATTAACGAATATAATAATTATGAAAACTTATCAACAAGACTTGTTTAACATACCATTAGATTATATATATATATATATATATATATATACATATATATATATATATATATGTATATATATATATATATGTATATGTACACACACCACCACCACTATTATGTATCACCATCGCCCATTATAATTATCCACTGTTACCACTAACATTAACTATTATTATGGTTACTATCACCGCTACTAACTGTCACTATCTGTAGAAATATCGTCTCAGGTGTAAATCATCGACCGTTCTATCTACCAGTATATAGATATATAATCTAACAAACCCATCTGCGAAATAACTAATAAAATTATATTTCCCCCACCCCACTCCATAGACAAATAAAAGTGTTAAAAGGAGAATGGTAATAAGTCATACCATTACTATCTAGAACAGACAGATCAAAGAGCCACAAATCTTGTTTTCGCATAATTATGGATCTTGTCTGAAATAAACACCATAATTTTACTATTATTATTTATCATCACTCTCGGTCCCAATCTATTTTTTTTTAATATTTATTAATATAGTATTGAGTTAATTAGTAATTTAGTATTCCATATATTTGTTTTATTAATTTTCAATAGTGATATCACTTATACAATGATATATTAAAAAAACAAATGAACTTAGTTATTTAGTATTCAGATCTTAACATTGTATTTAGATCAAGAATCTTAATATTTACGCATACTTTAAATATCCAAATGAAAACATGTTGACCTTTAGAAAATAAGGCGGAGACTAAAGTCTCATCATTTGTTTGTACTTAAATGAATATCTTAATTTTAATTATTCTAATTTCAGTCATTAAGTGTGTTTTTATATCTGAATATTAATTCTTTAGATCGTAATCATATTAATTATGTTTATTATATTCTATTTTACAACTACGTAATAGGTCTAAATAGATTCGAATGATTAAAGTATGTAACAAAGTCTTAAATTGTCTATTCAATGATTTCTAAAAAAAGATGTCAATCACCACAACTCCATCTGCTCTCATAGCTCACTGAACCTATTGTTACAGTCCACTATTATTAACTATTATCACCCACCTTTCATCACAATTTTCAATTACGCAGTTAATTGTTGTTACCATTTATAATCAACCATCGTTATTGTCACCAACCGTTATATGTTATTACCATCAGTTGTTACTATATATCATCAGTCACCTTTATCATTCATTATTATTATTAATTACCATATCATCCATCATAATTATTAGTCGTCTTAATCTATCTGATGAAAAATCAATTTGAGCCTAGTAGTTTCATAATTTTGTCGAGATTCTTTGTATTCAACCTATTGAACCATCGAGATTAATGTCATACTTAGATGTGATTCATTTAGATCAAACATTATAATTAGTATTTTGAAAATGAGTCGTCTTCAATTTGTTACTTTATGCCCATGTTTTAACGCGCGCGCTCTCTCTCTCTCTCTCTCTCTATCTATCTATCTCTCTATCTGTCTGTCTGTCTGTCTTGTCTGTCTATATATATGTGTGTGTGTGCGTGTGTGTGTATATATATGTGTGTGTGTGTGTGTGTATATATATATATCTTTGCATGTCGAAGCTTTGACTTTTAGACAAATTTTGTGGATATCATTTTATAGTTATTAACTTTAAAATAATTTTCAATAAAATATATGAATTTAAGTCTATGAAAATAACTTAAATATTTAGATAGTTTGTATTAGCAAGCGGGTTATGCATTATATTTCATTTATCATATTTATGGTGATGAAGATGAGGAGGGGTGTCTATTTCCACGAATCAATTCGATTTTATGTATGACGATCTACTACAAAAGTCATTCTTCTTATGAGGAGACTGGTGGGCAGTATTGGGAGAAGTAAGAAAACTTATATATAGTGTCTATTGAACTAGAAAAGACATACGATAAAATTTCATTGAAGGTTCAATGAAAATACTTAAAAACTAAAATGGAGTGAATTCATCCAGTTTAAATACAAAGAGAATAAGCTTTTATTGTTGGAAAACTTAAAACAACTCATCACAAGATCACAAGTAAATTAATAGACAATGATGAGTACTATAGAAAAATGGTCGGAACGGTAATGACACAGCCCGGACTGGGGACTTGTCGTAATAAGGAATCCCAAGTTCATCTAGGATCAGGGTCCACCCCCTTAACCCAACCCAATCACCTTATACAACCTTAGATGAGCTGAATTTCGAACATATAATAAGATAGCATTATTGTTCACATCAAAACTGGATGATGCGATTCCATTGATACAGAGCCAATTCCAATAGACTTATTGGAGGGTCCCATTCGCGTGCATCCAGTAGGAATTGAACCTACGAATCCACCTATGATGAAGCTTGCACCAGCTTTGGATTAAAGAAGATCGGCTATAGAATCGAAGAAAGGAGCGAGAGACCTTCTGGCGCCCCGGTTCCTTCTTTCCCCAACTCCTTCTTCTCGGAAGAAAAATAGTGGATTAGCAGACGATTCGGGAATAGAGAAGTGGCCCTATGTTGAGTAAGGGGGGTTTGGGGCGGCCCATCTGATTAGTTCAGCTATCACTGCTGGAAACCCCAGCGGTTGTTCAAAGCGAAAGAAGTTCCGATCACAGCTTCTCAAACGGGAAAAAAGAGCATTTATTATAGAGTATATAACTTCGATCATAGGGATCAATTCTAGTCGCATAGCTTCATAATAATTCTGCAAAGCTTCCGCATAATTTCCTTCGGATTGATAGCCTCCACCCGCCTTATAATATTCAGGATAATTACATTCTTGAAAGGATCAAGGGCTCTACCCTCTCGCATAAAGTCTTACGCTCTTATCGTCAACCTTCATGGCTTTTTGCTCGTTTGGTCGGGTGGACAATTAGCTAAAGCAGCGGGTGCTGTAGCGAAACTGATTGCAAAAGAGGGGAAATCGGCTCTCTTTTTCTGGTATTCCGCAAAGGAGGTGGATAGGGTCAGCGAAAGAAGTGGCGAGGGCACTCGTAGTCTCTGAAGGATGAGAACCAACTATGTAGCATCTACATCGAGAATTCAAGTATTGTATACGTCATTAGTCCGATCCTTTGTAGGAACTACCCGTATTTTCCATCCAGTGCCCGCACTGCGTCAGAAAATCTTCGTCTTCGATCTCTCTTCGCAACGCATTTGTTGGGCTAAGACTTTCTCTCGACATCTTTCGACCTACCTTTACCGGAAGGCGTGAACTTTACTTGCAGTGGAACTTGCGAAGGCCCTGCCTTTTTCATTTTCTTTTTTATTTGATAGAAAATCTAGCTAAACTAAAGAGCTTCTTTTAAAGATTCCCCGCTAGAGCACGGAAACCTAGAGAATAGTGAAAGCCATAGTGTTGATACCTAAAGCGGTAAACCAGATACCTACTACAGGCCAAGCAGCTAGGAAGTCTAATCATGTGGAGGCCGCAATGGGAAAAAGCAAGACCGTTCTGCAAAATTTGGAACTCAAGTAATTATCCTTCGTTCTCTTAATTGAATTGCAATTAAACTCGGCCCAATGCCACTAAATCACCCCCCCCCCCCCAAGTTAAACTGGTGCTTGCTGTTGCACCAGGAGCCTTCCGATTCGGCGGTTCGATCTATGATTTATCATTCATGGACGTTGATAAGATCCATCCATTTAGCAGCACCTTAGGATGGCCCATGAGATGGGAAATGAAAACTATTTTCACTCTAGGATAGGATCACGATCGTAACTGACCCAACTGAGTCTAATCATACCAAACCAACCATCCATATCATACCAAACCAAAGAGAATATCAAACATAATATGATTGACAAGTCACAGGTGTATATCTAATTTTTAACTTGTACTTTGTCAAATAATAGTATAAAAAGATGTCGAATCCACATAGATTGGCTTGTCTATTCTATAGATATTTCTTGTTTCAATTACTATTTGATAAAATCAAATAGAGTAAGAAGATGAATTAATTTGGTTAATAATACGCGAACAGAGAAATATAAAAAATATTTTGTTTTTCCCTCTTTTTTTTATAAGTTAAAGAAGTATTGGAGTCCTTACCTCACTTGAGATTTCTATATAAGTAAATTATCTGTTTTTTTCAATTTCTATTCCTTGCAAAAGTATAAATACCTCTCATGATTATATTTATATATTATTATTAAAGTAAAATAATTGAGTGCACTCCTCTCGGTTATACACTTTAATTACCAAAACAATAATATTAATGATTAAGAAATACGTACTTGAACTAAAACATGCTCTTTTAATCAAGTCCCTTTTGGTTACCCTACTTATTATGATAATTATTACACCATTTACCTCTCTGGATTATAAATAAGTGTAGAATTAATTATAACATAAAACAATTAGATGTCTCTAAAATATTAACAATCTATCAATACTTCAATTAACAGTATTACTTCTTCCACCTCTCTCGATTATAGAATTAATAATTCATTAATATGAAGTACAAAATGGATAGATGTTAACAAATTAAATGACATTTAACAGTAAACAGATAAAAATTAAGTAGAAAGTTTCAGTTCAAGCATGTGAAATTTAGAAATAAAACTTATTATTATATAGAAATATCAAGATTCATCATTTCCCCAACACAGAAAAATTACTTCATATTAAAATTGATGGTACTAACGAAAATATTCTTCTTCATTAACTAAGAAAACAGAAGAAGTATTTAATTAAAAACAGGAGCTTAAAATTATTTTCAACATACAAAACTAAAGAAATAGTAGATAAAGAACTTTAAAAGAACTGAATATATTGTTTTCTTTTTTTTTCTCCCCCTTTGAGCTGCTTGATGAAAGGTCATTTTGTAAATTTTTTTGATGGCGCAAATGTAAATAACCTTTCTTTTTTGATAAATTTTGAAATGCAACTTGAATTATTGCAAAGAAAATCTTTCATAAGCTTTCCTCTTTTGTCAACTTGTGAAAATTTCATGCACTTTCTTCTTTTTCCTTTTTTTTTCCTTTTGTTTCAAGATCTTAATTCTCAAGTTGGCAATTGGTGATTTTAATCGTCTTATTTTCTCTTTTTTAACCAATCGTCTCCTTGATTGTCATTTTTAATAAGTATAGTATTCCTACAAAAAATAATAGAGAATATTAGCAATAAAAAATAATTAATTGATTATTTTAAATTTATTTGAATATTTTATTCTTATCAAAAAAATTTCATACTTAAATATTTGCTTATTCTCAAGCAGAGAGAATTAATAGTTTATAGTAGTTAAACTTTTAAGCGTAATCGTGAGAAATTTTGGATGAATGATTTCATGAGTTTAAATAAACTTTAACCGAATTCATATTCACTCATTGATAATTGAAATAGCAATATTTCTTAATTTCAAGTGTGTCTCACCATATGAAGAGAGATGTCCGTACATCACACACTATATCAATAGGATAAATAAGGGTATATGTCAAAAAAATTTACTCACTTTCAACAAAGAAGTATCTCATGTTACCAAAAATATCATAAGCTTGACTATTATGTGATTTTTCATTAATGTCGGAGCCTTTTGAGTTGAGATCATGTAGGGCTTTATAAGGTTATAATGTAAGCTTAGAGATAGGTCGGATATATATGGGTAATAGAGACTCAAATTTTCTCTGGGCACTACAATTTATTTTATTTATTTTTTCATCTGAAACATAATGATATATATATAATTTTATTTTATTTTTTAAACTTTTTTTTTAAGGAACTTTACATATCACACTTGATTCTCTGCAATTAAATCAACTTTCAAGACACAAAAAAAATATGTGAACAAATTATAAGTCATAACAAAAAGAAAAATGAATATGGCTCAAAAGAAAATGTATATGGCTTAAAACTCAGTGACCCATAAAACAAGAATAATTTATTTAGGTTCAACGAGGTTAGTAAGAGGAAAAATTATTAAGGTAGGTCAATTTAGACTATTTGTTTAACAAGGAAGGCCTACTTTCATTTTTCAACTCAAAAATCTACCTAGGATTTCACCTCGAACCACATTCAAGTCAAGTTCTAGATTTTCAAATAATCATGAGAACTAGGTAATTTATACTGACCACACCATACACTTGAAACTAGTGAATATCATGATTTTGATTGCCAATAAGCAAGTATGAGTTTTGAAAGATACGCAACAACTCATGAATCATGCTTATTTTATCTATTTATTAAATCTCTTCATTTTCAAATCATAAAACATTTAACTAATTTATTTCCTAAAAAAGAAATGTCCGATTCAAAATATTACGATCATTGCAAAGAATCAAACCAACAAATCCATGAAAGTACATAAATTAAAGTATTTTATAAAATTAGCTCGTGTTATAACTTGTAATATATATAACTTGTAATATAATATTTATATACCCCCATACTTAAATAATGTCATGTCCCTATGACATTTTACTATATTATAAATATATATAGTAAAAATAAAAGTAGAACGATATAAATATCTTCATGAAAAATAGTCCCAACAAAGTTTATTTTTGTGTTCAATCTTCATCCTGAGGCAATGCGACCTCATGTAAACTTGGATTGTCATGCATGCGAGATTGAGTTCATTTACGATCTTCATTTTGTACCTTTGAATTAGTTGAAAACTATGATTAAGGTGCAAATCGACATTTATGATTTACCTAATATAATGTTTCAATAATGCATGCTTTTTATGTCTTAACATCACAAGTTGTCTATTCTTTCAGTTATAATATCCGTTAAAAGTACTTGGGACAGAAGAAAAATAATTAGCTTCATATGATATTTGAAAGTTTAATTTATTTTTTTGTTATCAAGAGATGTTTTTCTTCTACAGGAAAAAGTTAATATAAAAACCCTCCAATTTGATAGGTGATAGATTTCAAAACACACAACAGAAAACTATTTGTCGCATAATGTGGTAAGTACAAAATGCTTAAAATATTTAGATTTCATATACTACCTATGTTGAAGAAAGAATCTTAGTATTAAAAGATGAAGAAAACTTAAAATCATTTTACAGTTAATGCTTCATTCATCTTTTTTTTTCTTCATAATTTTTTTGTTTGATACTTACTAACATAGTCATATGAATGAGATGCAAATTAAGCAACCTAATAATAAGAAAACATGACTTATTTATTCACATATACAACATTTGGGGTAGCTACCTTTTGGCTTTAAACTACTTAGAGCCAGCACACAAAAGAGAAAAACAAGATACTACTTTCACTCCTCTAACACTTTGTTCACTTATCTATCTTCAAAAACATAGTAAAAAATTTTAGAGAAACATCAGCTGCAAAAAAGATATTACCTCCCCGTACTTAAATCTTATATTTTAAAAATATAAGGTTCAAGCCAAGGGTGCTGCTTCATCATTGTTGTATTAGTTATAATAGTAGTTGTTACTTTCTCCACCGACGTTATGGTAAGTATTGCGGGATTTGTCGTTCCAACCGTTGCTCTATGCTACTATTTTTTTGTGCTACTGAAAATTTATGTCACTATTATTATCCATAATTTCAAGATCAGCAAATTCATTGCCAACATACTCTGCGTAAGCATCTTGTTGTGGTGCTACTTCAGTCGAAGCTTCTCCATATAATAATTGATTTCCCTGTTCCTGAAAATTTTCTTGTCCTATAGAAAAATCAACACCCATATTCGAAAAAATAACTGGAGGGACATTAGAAATGTTGGCTAAAGGTAATGCTCCCATCATATTATTCATAATATTCTCAATGGATTGTAAAGTAGAAGTGGAATAAAAAAGAAGCTCATTTGCATATTGTGAATTGTAGTCAGATCGTCCCTCATTTAATATTGTTGAGAAGATATATTGTCAATATTCTCCTCTATCCTGTCAAGTTGAGCACAAAGATCAGTAATCCATATTGGTGGTTGATGCCTCGACATTATTTGGTCCAACACATGATCCGAGAGCACGAAGAATGCTCAATTCCATATTTGAGGACATAAAAGTAGCCATATCAAAAAGCAAAGGATCTCTATAAATGAAGATTAACTTAGTTATGGTGGAGCTATATTATAGAGATTGTATAGATTTTTTCACTCGACACTTCTTCATATTGGTGCGAATGACTCGACCAATGTTTATCTGCTTTTCATTTAGTAATGCTTATAACCATGCGGCTCACATAGGTCGTATTTTATTTGTATTTCTATTTGGCACCAACCTAGAGTTTAGAATCAACAACCATACCTTTGCGGTCACACTAAGATTCCTTTATTGGAACCAAACTCTTCTACCATTCGAATCTATGTGTCATTCTACACCAAAAAGGCATAATTTCTGATATTGCTATATTTCATCCATGTTTGGTCGGCTCATAAATCACTAAAAATCACCATCGTCTGGATTAGGCAAATCATACAACCTATTAATAATAGCTGGACTAAAGAAGATAGTGTTTCTCCGAATCGTGGAAGTATTTCTTTCGATATTCATATTAGCGTAAAATTCTCCTACGAGAAATGAAATTATAGATTCGGGATTTTGATAAATTATACCCAATTTTTTCATTTAATTGCTTCAAGGATGCGTCCGATTTCTTCACCATCTCCTTCATTGAGTAAAAGTTCTCATTCTTTGATTACTGGACGCACTAAAGCCTCATTTTTTCACATTTCAGCTTCATAGGAGACAAACCTATTAGAATCATACCTAAGTATAGAGCTTCTTGGTGTAATTTTTTTTAACTTTAAGAATTTTGAGATTGTATAGAGAAAGAAAGAAAAACAGTGAGCTCAGACAACAAAGTTGTATTTCCTAGTTTAGTTTGGTAGTGTTTTTTTCAAAATAAAAACTCTTTTTTATGTATAGTTGTTCAAATTTATGTTCCCAGTAATAACTTGTAATGAAATTTGATTACCTAGTAAAGGAGGCATCAAATTTACTACAAAAAATGAGTACAAGTAACTTGGACAAAGTGAAAAATTAATGTCTGGGAGTATTGGAGACTATCAATTTGACGGCTAAGTTTTTAATTACTTTACTGCTAAGTTTGAATCTTTAGGTGCATAGTAAATTTAACAATTTGTTGTCTTTTAAATTATTGTGAATGACTTGATAAATAATAATTATAATACTAATAATAAATAATAATAATGATAATAATAATGGTTAAATTTTAAAATATATATTAAAAAATAAAAAAATTACATATTTATAACTATCAATAATTATTTAAAAGAGTTAAGACATCAGCCATACCTTTTTCTCTTCTTTTTTAGGTAAAAAGAATTGTTGAAGCCCGTTTATCAAATATTTTGGTGATATCAGACTTCAGACGATGACAGTTTACTTTAAACTTTTCTTTCCCATTTATATATTGTATTTCAATGGCCCCATAAGGTATTATAGCTGTTACTTTGTATGGTCCTGTCCATCGTGATTTGAATTTTTCAGGAAACAATCTCAACCGATTATTGTATAATAGAACCTAATCTCCAATATTAAAACTCTTATGACGAATGAATTTATCATGCCATTTCTTTATTTTCTCTTTGTATAACTTAGCGTTTTCATACGCTTCAAGTCTGAATTCCTTCAATTCATCAAGTTGTAACAAACGATTCTTAACTGCGTCTAAAAAATTGAGGTTAAGCAATTTTATAGCCTAATATGCTCTATATTAAAATTCGACAGGTAGATGACAAGCCTTTTCATATACTAGCTTAAAATGAGATGTTTCTATGGGAGTTTTAAAAGCAGTTCGATATGCCCATAATGCATCATTCAATTTTAAATATCAATCTTTACAAGAGGAACCAATAGTTTTTTCTAAAAAAAATTTTAATTCACGATTGGATACTTTTACTTGCCTGTTTGTTTGAGCATAATACGGAGTTCCTGTTTTATAAGTGACTCCATACTTTGATGACAAACTAGCAAATTGTTTATTCATAAAATGAGTTTCTTGATCACTTATGATAACTCGTGGGGTTTCATTTTAAATCTAGCAAAAATATTTTTATGAGAAAAGAGCAAACAATACGAGCATCATTTTTGTAGTAGCTATTACTTCTACCCACTTTGAAACATAGTCAACACTCACTAAAATGTATTCATAACCATTTTAAGAAGGAAAATGATCCATAAAATCAATTCTCCAAACGTCAAATATTTTACACACAAGAATAGAGTTAAGAGGCATTTCATCCCTTTTAGAAATGTTACCGCTTCTTTGACATTTGTCACAAAAAATAACAAATTATTTTGTATCTTTAAATAGAGAGGGCCAGAAGAATCCTGCTTCTAGCACTTTAGCTGTTGTTTTTTGTTTCTCCATAATGTCCTCTTAAAGGTTCATCATGACAATGACTTAAAATATTATGTAGTTATGATTCTGGTACACATCGTCTTATCATGCCGTCTGCAAAAAATTTAAATAAGTAAGGATCTTTCCAAAAATATTATCTTATTTCTTTTTTTTTTTAGCCATTTTCATTGCTCATAAGAAAAATCTTTTCGAAATTCAACCCCCAACTAAGTAAGTTGGGATGTCAGAAAATCAGGATAACTGATTCAGAGTTGTAATGATTGCATATATATGTTTGTCGGAAAATTCTTCCTTTATATCTGATGTCTCAATCGGTGGATTTTCCAAACATGAAACATGGTCAGCTACCTAATTTTCTGATCTTTTTTTATATTTGATTTTAAGATCAAATTTTCGTAAAAGAAGAATCCATTTTAGCTGTCTAGGTCTAGCATTTTTCTTAGCTAGGAGGTACTTTAAGGCTGTATGATCAGTGAATACTATCACTTTGATTTCTATTAGATGTGAACAAAATTTATCAAATGCAAATACTACTGCCAACAAATCTTTTTCAGCTGTAGCATAATTATTTTGTGCTTCATTGAGTGCTCTACTGGCGTAGTAAATAGGTCTGAAAATCTTATCTCTTTTTTGTCCTAATATAGCTCTTACTACTGTATCACTTGCATCACACATAATTTTAAAAGGTTGACTCCAATTAGGGGTAACAATGACTAGGGCATTAGCTAATTATTTTTTGAGAATTTCAAATGCTTTATTGCAATCGTCTGAAAAATCAAAATTGACATCTTTCATTAGTACGTTAGTCAGAGGTTTAGAAATTTTTGAAAAATATTTTATTAATCTCCTATAAAAACTTGCATGCCCTAAGAAACTTCTAATACCTTTTATAGTAGTAGTAGTAGAAGGCAACTTTGCTATAAGATTTATTTTAGCCTTATCAACTTCTATTCTTTTAGCGGTGATTTCATATCCTAAAATAATTTCTTCTATTACCATAAAATGGCATTTTTCTCAATTTAAAATTAGATTTGTTTCTTCACACAGTTTAAGCACCAAACTTAAATAATAGAGACAATCTTCAAATGTTTCGCCAAAAAGGGTGAAATCACCCATGAAAAGTTCAAAAAAAATTTCGGTCATGTCTGAAAAAATCGCTGACATGCAACACTAAAATATAGCAGGAGCATTACATAGTTCAAATGGCATTCTTCGATAAGCATATGTACCTTGGGGACATGTAAAAGTAATTTTATCCTAATTTTCAGGAGCAATTGATATTTGATTATATTCAAAATATCCATCAAAAAAATAGTAAAAATTGTGACCTACAACTCTTTCAAGCATTTGATCTATAAAAGGTAAAGGAAAATGATCTTTTCTCGTGGCATCATTAAGTCACCTGCAGTCTATACATGCAAATAGCTGGACTTATTTCCTTGATGTCAGATACATTTCATCTTAAAGCTCTTTTGTGTTCTTTCAAAATTGCAATTAATTTGATTTCTTGTTCCATAGTTAAAGTAGATGAAATAATTACAGAAAATAACTCTGATTAAAGAAAAACATATTTCAAATGAGAAGAAAGAGTTTTAAGTTCAATTTTTGATTGAACTTCCTCTAATGAGATCTTCTCGTGTTCTGGATCTTTTTCTAGCATTTTAGTATGTTCTTTTAGTATGGGGTCATCATCAGTTATCGTACCTGACTTGGCCAAATATCTTTCGAGTGAATCTGTAATCAACTGATCATCTTTATATTCATCTGCAAGGTTATTTAGTAAATCAATTTTAAAACAAGAAGATGATGACTCATTATCCAAAAATTTCATTATTTTCTGCTTATCAAAAATTAATCTTTCCTCATCAACTAGTAATATCAATTGTCCTTGACATACATCGATAATTTTTTGTCCAATTGCAAGAAATGATCTTCCTAAAATTATTGGTACTTTGATATTTTCTTCCATTTCAAGTACTATAAAATCTACTGAAAATACAAATTTATCAACTCTTACAAGAACATCTTCAATTATCCCTTTAGATTTTTTAGTACTTTGGTCGGCCAACTGAAGAGATACGCCCATACTTTTTATTTTACCAAGCTTCAACTTTTTAAAAATTGATAAAGGCTTTAGATTTATTGAAGCACCTGAATCACATAATTCTTTTTCAAAATGAGCGCCTCCTAAAGTACAAGGAATTGTAAAGCTTCCTGGATTACCAAGTTTCTGTGGAAGTTTATTTTGAAGAATAACACTGCATTTTTCAGTGAGCTTAATTACTGAAACTTCTTCTAATTTTTTTTTACTTGACAAAATATCTTTAAGAAATTTAGCATATGAAGACACTTGTGTCAAAACATTCGTGAAAGGTATGTTAATGTAAAGTTGTTTTAAAATCTCAAGAAATTTTGAAAACTATTTGTCAAGTTTTTCTCTTTTCATTTTTTGGGGAAAAGGAAGAGGTACAGAGTGAGAGTTTGTCATCAATTCATTTTCCCGCACTATTTTTCTTTATCTTTTTGTTTTTCTAAACATTCATGTTTTTCTTCATTCTTACCTTCATTTACATGTTTTTTTAGTGAATTTTTCTGTTTTTCTGCATATGGGTCATCAAGATCTTTACCTAGGCGCAAAGAGATTGCTTTAAGGTGTTTTTTTGAATTTTTCTCAATGTTACTTGGTAGGGAATCATGAATCTATCCATATATGAGTGTTGCTATTTGGCTCACCTGGATTTTCAAAATTTTGATGGTCGAGTGATGGCTTTCAATCTTTTGATCAGTTACTCTAATGTGTTTGTGAATCAAGTCATCAGTAGCCGTTAGGTGCTTATTTAGCAAGTTTTCAATGTTTGATTGTTGATTTATTTGGGGCTTTTAATGGTATTACTGAAAATTTTGTTGTCCTCTATTTTGATTTTAAATGCAAGTGATCCTTGTACTTGCTGCTTTTGATTAAAAAATCTTTCAGGATTTTTAGCACCATCAAAATTAATCCATCGAAATTCTGGATGCTTATGTGTCATGAGATTACTAAATGTGTAATTATTGTCGTAATCAATTGCATTTATATGTTTGTCATTTTGAACTGAAACTTGGCATTCATGATTTGGATGATTATCTCCACAAACATCACATTTTTAAGTTGAGGTAAAGAGTGAGCATTTACCTGAAAAGCCTCAAACTTTTGAGTGAGTGTTGTAATTTATTGTGTTAATGAATTTAGAGGTTCAGCTTGATTGATTCATGTTGCTTTCTTGATGATTATTCTGTCAGATGGACACTAAATTGAGTAATTATGTGGCTTCTATAGTTGTTTTACTCATTATAGATCCTCCTGATGCTGCATTAATTACATTTCTCGCGAAGAATTTAAGATCATGATAAAAAAATATATAAAATGTCAAGGTCTGAAATTTCATGGTGTGGACATTTTCTTAATATTGCTCTCAGTTTTTCCCATGCTTGATATACAAATTCATTATCTGTTTGTATAAAATTATTAATTTCTTGCTTCATTTGAATTGTTTTTGCCAGTGAAACATACTTGTTAAGAAATCTTTGGGTGATTTGGTCCCATGTTGTAATGGAACCTTTTGATAAGCTACGTAACCATGTCTTGGCTTCTCCTTTTAGTGAATAAGGAAAAAATCGTGACCTGATAGCATCTGTTGTGACTCCATTATATTTACAAGTCTCAACAAGTTCAAGAAAGTCGATTAGATGGGTATGAAGATCTTCACTTACATCACCGGTAAATTGACATGAATTTTGGATAGTTTGAATAACCTGTGCGAATTTCAAAGTTGTTAGCAGCTATTGGTGATCTTCACACACTTGATTCCCCCTCAAAGTGATCTGGTCTTGCATAGTCTCTAAGTATCCTATCACGTCGTGGTACTACCTCATCAAACTGTTTTTCTACTTGATGTGGAGGATGTGGATTGTTATTATTATTAAGCTCGTCATTCTTCATTTCTTTTTGGGAAAGAATTTGAGACTAAGAACCTTGTTCATTTTGCAATAACCGTGAAAATTTTTCTATTTTAAAATTATACGTGACTAGTTCTTTTGAAGAACGGGTCATACACTTCCTGAAATCTCACTTTAAAATAATTAGGAAACATAAAATAAAATAAGAAATAAATATAAATACTAAATTATCTCAAATTAGTAATAAGAAAAGTAATTTGTAGTAAATCTCACCAATCCCCGACAACAACGTCAAAATTTGACAACTCACTGGTGTGTATCTAATTTTTAACTTGTACTATGTCAAATAATAGTATAAAAAATATCAAACCCACAGAGGTTGACTTATCTATCCTATAGATATTTCTTGTTTCAATTACTATTTTATAAAATCAAATACAGTAAGATGACGAATTAATTTGATTAATAATACGTGAACAGATAAATATAAAAAATATTTTATTTTTCCCTCTTTTTTTATATGTTAAAGAAGTGTTGGAGTCCTGACCTCACTTGATATTTCTATATAAAGTAAATTATCTGTTTTTTCAATTTCTATTCCTCGCAAAAGTATGAATACCTCACAATTATATTAATATATTATTACTGAAGTAGAACAATTGAGTGCACTCCTGTCGGTTATACACTTTAATTGTTAAAATAGTAATATTAATGAATCAGGAATACGTACTTGAACTAAAACATGGTCTTTTAAGTAAGTCCCTTTCGGTTACCCTACTTATTATAATAATTATTACATCATTTACCTTTCTCGATTACAAATAAGTGTAGAATTAATTATAACATAAAACAATTAGATGTCTCTAAAATATTAACAATTTATCAATACTCCAATTAACAATATTACTTCTTCCACCTCTCTCGATTATAGAATTAATAATTTATTAACATAAAGTACAAAATGAATAGATGTTAACAAATTAAATGACATTTAACAGTAAAGCAGATAAAAATTAAGTCGAAAGCTTCAGCCCAAACATGTGAAATTTAAAAATAAAACTTACTATTATATAGAAATATCAAGATCCATCATTTCCCCAACACATAAGAAAAATTACTCCATATTAAAATTATGCTACTAACGAAAATATTCTTCTCCGTTAACTAAGAAAACAAAAGAAGTATTCACAAAAAATAGTTTCGCTATTTAATTAAAAACAGGAGTTTAGAATTATTTTCAACATACAGAGCTAAAGAAATAGTTGATAAAGAACTTTAAAAGAAATGGATATATTGATTTTTTTTATCCCCCTTGAGCTGCTTGATGAAAGATTCTTTTATAAAAAAATTTCATGGCACAAATATAAATAACCTTTCTTTTTTGGTAAGTTTTAAAATGCAACTTGAATTGTTGCAAAGAAAATCTTTCATAAGCTTTCCTCTTTTGACAATTTGTGAAAATTCCATTCACTTTCTTCTTTTTCCTTTTTTTTTCTTTTGTTTAAAGATCTTAATTCTCAAGTTGACAATTGGTGATTGTAATCGTCTTATTTTCTCTCTTCTAACTATCATCTCCTTGATTGTCATTTTTAACAAGTATAGTATACCTATGAAAAAAATAGAGAATATTAGTAATAAAAATTAATTAATTATTTTAAATTTATTTGGATATTTTGCTCTTATCAATGATAATCAAATCCAAAATGTAATACGATGGAACAACCAACAATCTCGTACAAGGGTGTAATCCCCACAATCCATCTCGATGCCAAGGCCAACATTGATACCGATCCCACCCATTCCAACCCCCAGAAGTACCACAAAACCTCTATCCAAAAGAATACAAATATCTGGTTGGGACATGCCCCCAACCATGATCAAAATTAATATCCAGAAAGAAAGTAAAATGTCTAAGAATGTCTAGCATGAAATGATGCCTTTCGAAAGGATGAAATCTTACCACTTCAGTCCAATAAGCTGCCCTCAAATCAAGTACTATGAGGAGGAGTCGAATATTCGGTTCTTGCATAGCGTGGGTATACAACCGCCAGTAGACGGGTTAGTAGGTGAACACTAACATGAAATTCTAAGTAAGGATAAAGTAATGCCAGTTATCAAAACCAAGTGAAAACCATCCAATGCACACAAGCATGCATATATATAAGTGCTGGAAAAAGGGATCGGGTTTATCATGTCGTTTTAAAACTTTAACTTGGGTTGTGTAGCTTAGCCGTCCTACCACCCACGGGCCATATGAGTTCAGCTCCCCTTGCTAAAAGGGTCCCGATGTGTGTAGACGTATGACCAAGCAATAACTCTGAGTACATCCCTCCAATATAAACATGACACTCGTACATGGCCATAAAAAATCCCTCATATCGGCAAGTATGAGTTTTAGATTTTGATCCCCCGAATCGCCACCTTCCACAGCTTAGCTTACACTTTCCGCCATTAATGCCCAATTAAAATCAAGTCCAAACAATTCAATTATCCATTTATTAACCAAGACTATTTAATAAGCCAATGGTATAGTTATACCTCCATACTTGCAAGCATTATCCTTAGCCAAACCATTTAGATTAAGGGGACTCTCTGTGCCCTTTTCGTTTACCATATTAAGCTCTTGGGATACTACCATTTTCTCCACAAGCATAATAAATTAGCCCTTAACCTTTGTAAACCATTTAAGCCATTTATAGTTTCATGCATAATCTGAAAACAAGCCAGAGTTCCATTTAAAAGAGTCAATGCTATGAATATATCATTATATAAAACACCTTGGGGGCATAACATAATTAAAACCAAATTCCATTACCATTAAACCATTAACATGTCATTCCATTATCCAAAACCACCATTAATGCATAGAAAGTATAATTAAAATCATAAAAAATCATAACCAAGCCTTTAACATCAAAACCCCCCAAATCAATAGTTGAAAATCGAAACCATGCAAGAGTAAAACCATGAAATCAACCATATAACCATGCATTTAATTGAAATCACAAGTAGGGAAGAGAATCATGCCTTAAATCAAGAAGATTGATGAAAGAGTTCACCAAGACAAGCCCAAAGAAATCCCTAAGTTGAAACCCTAGCTCTTTGCCCCAAAATCTCTTCAGAGAATTATGATATGTTTTGGAAAGAGATTCTAAATATTTAAGAATAAAATAATTAGGTAAATAACCTCCTAAGTGTATTAGAAGTCGTGGGTCCTTATTAGGGTAAGTAGGGAAATGTCCAGAATACCCCCACTTAAATCCCATAAAAACCCGACACTGGGTCACGACTGACCTCCTTACGAGTCATAACCTAGCTTATGGTTGACACCCACCCAATCGTAACTAAGCCTCAACCATGGATTAGACACTGTCTAGTATATTACTCATCTAACCAAGTCGTAACCTTAGCATATAATCCGTACCCATGATCTGTATCCCTGACAGAATGTAAACTAGGAAGATCAAATACTATCCACCTTATGAGTCACCTATACGACTCGTACCCATGCCTTACAACTCATACCCTCAAGTCATATCCATTCCAGTGTCCAAGACCATCCCACCAACTAACATTGGTCAGCTTATGATAGGACTTCACCACTCGTACCCCAGCTTATGGCTCATACCATGATTCATAATGGGTTTGAAAAATGAGATTCCAGGAAATTTTCTAAGGGTCCTGACCTGGGATACTTCAGTCTCCCCTACTAGGAACATTCGTCCCCGAAAAATGGATAAGGTAGGGGTAACCACACACAGAGTCATTTGCATTATCAAACATCCCTTTAACAATGTTTGAAAACAAAGAGGCAAAGATATTAGTCTTTTCTTTAACAAACTCAAAAAATAAATATGTGTTCAAGAACACATACCTTCCACACAAATACCAGGAGTAGAAAACAAAGCGTATACTTGGACTTCATGTCCTCTTTTGCTTCCCACGTGGCCTCTTCCACCTTGTGGTTTTGCCATAGAACCTTAACTAATGCCACATTCTTGGTCTGCAACTGACAAATTTGCCCATCCAATATCTCAACCAGGACTTCTTTATAAGACAAAAAATCCGAGATATCCAACCCTTCTAAAGGAACAATTGAAGATGGATCACCAACGCACTTTCTCAACATAGAAACATGAAATACTGGATGAACCAAACTCATGCTAGATGGAAACTCCAACTCATACGCAACATTGGTCGCTTTTCGCAAAATCTCATAAGGACCAATGTACCGAGGACTGAGCTTTTTCTTTTTGCCAAACCGCACTACTCCCTTCATAGGAGACACCTTAAGGAAAATCTTATCCCTAACTACAAACTCCAAGTCTCTATGCCTAACATCCGCATAGGACTTTTGATGACTCTGGGAAGCCATGAGCCTATCCCGAATCACCTTCACCTTCTCCATAGCTTGACGAACCAAATTCGAACCAAACAAATGAGGCTCGCCGAGCTCAAACCAACCAATAGGAAATCTACACCTCCTACCATACAATACCTCAAAAGGAGCCATACGAATACTCTTATGATAACTATTATTGTAAGCAAACTCTACCAAAGTTAGATGCTACGCCCAACTGCCACTAAAATTAATCACACAGGCTCGAAGCATGTCTTCCAATATCTGAATAGTTCTTTTTGCCTGCCCAAAGCCGTACTCAAACTCACCTAGGTCCCTAACCCTTTCTAGAAACACCAACAGAAGTGGGACGTAAACTACGTATCTCGATCGAAAATAATCAAAATAGGCACCCCATGCAGTTTCACAATATCTTAAAGATAAAGCTTCACCTAATCCTCCACCAAAAAGCTAGTCTGAACAGGTAAGAAATACGTAGACTTTGTTATCCTATCCACAATGACCCAAATCGAATCAAATTAATTCTAAGACTGAGGAAGACTGGTAATAAAATCTATATTGATCTCCTCTCACATCCATTCAGGAAACGTAATCTCTTAATACAACCCACCAGGCCTCATGTGCTCAACCTTAACTTGTTGACACACCATGCACTTAGATACAAAATCAGTCACACCCCACTTCATACCATTTCACCAATAAATCTCCTTGAGATCATGGTACATCTTAGTAGAACCAGAATGAATAACATAGCGCGACTCGTGTGCCTCAGCCAAGATCCTTTGCCGCAAACTGTCTACATCAGGAACACATAACCTCCCTTGATACCACAAAGTATCAACACAAATCTCAATACCCACCACCTTTTTCCCACCAACACTATATTTGATTTTTATCAAGGTAGAATCAAACACTTGCTTCTCCTTAATCTTCGCACCAAGAGATGATCTAATCACTTCTTTCACCACCACACCACTATCCTTGGAGTCCAAGAGACGAACCTCAAGATTTGCCAAGCGATAAATATCCTTTACCAATTCCTGCTTCCCTTCTTCCATATGAGCTAGACTACCCATGGACAACCTACTAAGAGCATCAACAAGCATATTAGATTTACCTAGGTGGTAGTGAAAACTCATATTATAGTCCTTGAGAAGCTCAAGTTATTTCCTCTACATGATATTAAGCTCTTTATGCGAGAACACATATTACAAACTCTTGTGATTAGATCAGATATCCATGTGGACCCCATACAAATAATGTCACCATATCTTCAAAGCAAACGCAACAGCCAACAACTCTAAATCATGAGTAAAATAGTTCCTTTCATGCACTTTTTACTGCCTGGAAGTATGGGCTATCACCTTCTCATGCTGCATCAATACACAACTAAGACCAACCCGAGATGCATCACAATCCACCACAAACCCATCACTGCTTTCCGACAAAGTGAAAATTGGAGCCGAAGTCAACTTAGCCTTCAACTTCTCAAAACTCCCTTCACACGCATCCGACCAAGAAAACTTAACCTTCTTTTGAGTTAACTTAGTCAAAAGAGCAGCTATCGATGAGAAAACTCTCCACAAACTACCTATAATATCTGGCTAAATCCAAGAAGCTCCAAATCAGATGGAGTCATAGGTTTAGTCCCTTTCTTCACTACAGCCACCTTCTGTGGATCTACCATGATCCCTTCACCAGAAATGATATGACCCAAGAAATTCACAGAATTCATCCAAAACTCACACTTAGAGAACTTAGCAAACAACCATGGTTCCCTTATGGTCTGCAACACCACACGAAGGTGATTAGCATGATCCATCTCACTCTTTGAATACACTAGAATATCATTAATAAATAGAATGATGAAAAGGTCTAAATACTGCCGAAACACCTTGTTCATCAGATCCATAAATGCTGCCAGGGCATTTGTAAATTCAAATGACATCACCAAAAACTCATAATGCCCATACCGAGTGTGAAAAACCATCTTAGGGATATCCGCCTCCCTAATCTTCAACTGATGGTACCCAGACCGAAGATATATCTTAGAGAAGAACTTCGCACCTTAAAACTAGTCAAATAGATGATCTATCCGAGAGAGAGGATATTTGTTCTTGACCATTACCTTATTCAACTGCCTGTAGTCAATGCACATATGAAGAAAACCATCCTTCTTGTGCATGAACAATACTGGTGCACCCCATGGGAAAACACTAGGATGAATAAACCCTTCGTCTAAAATATCCTTAATTTGCTCCTTGAGTACCCTTAACTCAGACGGAGCCATTCTATATGGAGGAATAGAAATTAGACGAGTGTCTGGAAGCAAATCGATACCAAATTTTATTTCTCTATCTGGAGGAATACCTGGAAGATTATCCGAAAGGACCTTTAGAAATTCATTAACCACAGGGACTGAAGATAAAGAAGGACCTTCCAAATTAGAATATTTAACCCAGACCAAGTGATAAAGACAACCTTTAGAGATTAACCGCTAAGCTCTAAGATAAGAAATAAAATCCCCCTTAGGCTCTAAGGAAAAACCTTCTCATTTTATTTTTGGCTCACCGGGGAACCTAAAGATGATCCTACGAGTACGGCAATCAAAATTTACATAACAAGGATGCAACCAATCCATGCCCAATATTACATCAAAATCTATCATACCCAACTTAAATAGATTCGTCAAAGTCTGCCTACCACTCACAGATACCACATGACCCCTATAGGTCCATTCAACAATCACTGAATATCCTACTAGGGTAGAAACAGAGAATAGATCTGAAATAATCTACGAATTAAAATCAAAAGACACAGCTATATAAGGAGTCACATAGAAAAGGGTAGAACCTAGATCAAGCAAATAATACACATCACGAGAGAAAAGTTGTAACATACCAGTAATAACATCAGGCGATGCCTCAGATTCCTAATGAGACGCCAAAGCATACAAACTGTTCCAACCAACAATGGAACTATGAGAAATAACAGAAGAAGATGCCACACCATCGAGTGTAGGAACAGAAGATGAAGCCACTGGAATCTTATTCGCTCCCGTAACAACCTTGTTAAAAGGACAATCTCTGAGCTGATGGCCTACTTGGCCACACTTGAAGAACTTATCCCTACCTTCTTCAAAGAATCCCCAACGAGGACGACTACAAAATCAACAAAGAGGAAAATAATAAATAGACTGACCTCTACTTACCTGAGACTGAGCTCCTTGCGGCTGAGAGTTGTCACCACTATGATGACGCCTATCGCCCTACTACTGGGGTAAGGAGTACTGGCAGTAGATAAGGAACCAGAAGTCCCCCACTTTTGTTTTTTTGCCACTTTCCACCATCTCTATCACCTTGAGACTACGTACCTCCCTGATAAAAAAATCTACCCCGCTCACCCTACTTGTACCCATATTCTGATTGTCTTTTATTTTTATCCTCAACCTGCTGCATATGAATAGTCAACCTCAACATGTCTACATCCCTCATGAGAAAAACAGTCTTACTCTCCAGAATCAGATCTCTATTCAGCCTAAAAGCGAACTTTCTCATTCTCGATCTTATAGCATCCACTAAGGAGCATACCTCGACAACTAATAGAACTTTAAAGCCTCCTTCATAGATATTCTACCTTGCCTAAGGTTCACAAACTCCTCTATCTTATCTTCCTTCAACTTTTGAGGAAAGAACCGGTCCATGAAGGCATTAGAAAAGGCCTCCCACAAACCATCCTCTTCTACATCACCCTTATCTCTGTCCCACTCCTCATACCACAGTTAAGCGACCTCTTTGAGCTGATAAGCTTCACAGTTTACTCCTTCCATATTAGTAGCCCTCATTACCCGAAAGAGCTTTTCTATCTCATAAAAAAAGCCTTATAGGTCTTCCTTCAAATTCACTCCTATAAAATTTAGATGACCCATCTTCATAAATTGTCCAAGCCTAGTAGCCTCAACAGATACAATGATAGTCATACCCCACTCGGCCTGAGTAACAACCAGTTGGGCAATAACATGCATAGACCGACGAAACTCCACATTTATCACATTGCCCTAAGGGACCTAAGGAGTAGTAGAAGGAATAGAAGAAACTTTGGTATAATCAGGAATAGGACCATGAGATCAAAGATGTACTCCAGACGTAGGAGGTACCCCTTTAGCATTATCCCCAGATAGGATGGAAGAATTTTCTTGTGTTCCAGATCTAGGAGGTATGATTTGAAAGATAAACAAACAAGGATTAGAGGAGATTTCATGTAACACCCTGAATCTGGTACCCAAAATGCTACACGGTGCTCATGACCCCAAAGGACCACAAGCTAACCCATAACTGATATCTGTACCTGAGCACTCTACAATATATATATATATATATATATATACACTATAAAAAATGTGAAATATAAACTGCAAGGTCGTAAGGTTTAAAACTGAATAACTTCTGAATAAAAAAATGTCTGAACAGGGTAAAGAAATACCTAAAACTGAAATAAACTGTCTGAAAACATCTAGTCTGAAAGTCTCTAACTGAACTGTCTAAATAAGGAGTTAATGGGACATGTTCCTAACTAACTTTGTCTACTAAAACTGAAATAATAAAGTAGTGAAATAATAAAGTATTGATCATGTCCTCGAAGGATGAGGACTCACTACTAGTCTGTCTACTGGACATCTTATCTACTAAGGGTGCTCTGGAGCTTGGGCTTCTAAACCTATGGTATAAAAACACCATAGCATAAATGTTTTAGTACGATTGAATGTACTGGTATGTAAGTGAGGTAGGCTGAATACAAGGGGTTCATATATATGAACAATACTAGCTAACTGTATAACATGAACGTAAGAATACATGCATGAATACGTGAACTATGACTGAGACCATGACATCACTGAATCTGAATGTTGATAATAAGAGTTTTGTATAACTGATATACTATTATCTGAATGACTGTATCTGATAATTCTATTTCTGATGGAACTAGCTGAGTTTCGTACTAAATTGGGTGACTATATCTGACAGTCCTGAATCTGAAGAACTATTTGAGTTCTGTACTGAGCTGAGACTGAGACTGTGGGATGTAGTCATCTAACCGACATGCCCCTAATAAGATAATATAGCTGAGTTGGGGTCCAATTTGTAACCCCAATTGGAAGGGTGTCAATACCGTACCACTAGTAAGGATAAGCTGTAAGTAATCCCTCATCTAATATGTACTCTAACAAAAATGGTGGGACCCTCATATAATAGGTTAAGCCACCTCATCTACCCGTATCTAGAAGGTTTATATCTCAACCTACGTTGGTTAAGTAGTTCTGGAGTGGAAGGATTACTTCTAAGAATCACACCCTCTAATAACAGGTAAATTTCCATCCTTGGGATCACTCGGTGTTGAATCCTATTCCCATCTGAATAGACACTGAACTGAATATATTGGACTGAACTAAACTAAGTTTACTGAATTCCATTGACTGACGGAATACTACTGAGATTATTGAATTATCGAGATCACTGAGATTACTGGGATTACTAAGTTTACTGAGTATTCCTGAGTTATGAGACTGACTGAATTCTACTGAATATGGCTTGACTGAGAGTATCTTGAAAACTAACACTGGATCTAGGCGCACAACTAAATTATCGAGTACAAGTATCCTCAGGACTCGATAGCATAAGACTGACAAGACATGACACTTCTTGAACGCATGACCATAGTCAATAACTCATAATACAATCATTGGGGATTTTCATGAAGTACTTGCATGTTATAAGCTTACACATGAATGGGAATGCATATAAACATATCATAATTTCACAATTCTAGTTTCATGAGCATTCCATCAAACAACTACAAGGCATAGATTTAGAATAGGAGTCATTTTGAACATGTAATTATGGCCTAAGTTCATCATGTAAATCAATGAGGGTTCGTAAAACACAATTCTGCTCACTTAGGTATTTTATCAAACACATGGGGAGCATGCTTTAGTCATATTATTATTAATGCGTCTAATTATCATGGTTACATTAATCAACTTGCAAAGTGAAGGATTTATGATGAACATTAAATAAATCATCACATACTAGGACCAATTCTTGAAATTAATAGTCTACAACATAAATCAAACCCAACAACAATGTTAACATGAATTTCAATTCAATTAAATCATGAACATTCATAAATATATAATTTTTGAATTAAAAAGGGGTTCTTGAGCTTCATGGATGAAAGGAATCCATGAATCAACACTAAACATACCTTAGAACGTGAATCCTTAAAGGTTCTTGAACAGATTCTTGAACCTTGTTCTTAAATTTTGAAGCTAGGGTTTCTTGCTTTTTGAGAGAGAATGATGAACTTGGGGAAAAATTAAGCGAATAATGATATATTTAGGTTATTTAGAGATCAATTTAATATTTTTGAGGGCTGAAGGTCGGGGAAAAAGACCTAATTACTTTTATTGACATGGTCATTTAATGACTGAAAACTGGGCATCAACGCTATAAGCGACGCGGCGCGTCAATGGCATCGATGCGATACTCAACGCGTCACGCCATAATCATGCCAAGCCTCAATACTTTTGGCTTTGGCAACCTACAAAAATGTTAACCAACACGATAGGCGACGCGATGCGCCATGATCGCGTTGTTCCACTATTTTGGGACCCTGAACGTGGTTTAAACGACTTTCAAAAAATCCAAAACTTATCCGGGAACACTTATTGACCTTCCTAATCATGAATTTACAAAAATACGGACCATTAAAGGACATTAAGGTCTCGAAATGAGATTGCCAATTTTCAAAGGCCAAAAATAAACTAAGTCTGAAAACTTAGCTAGAATTTTCTAAGTATGGGACCCCCCCTTAACAAGAATAGATGGACTGAATCAAGCTTAGGATTTTGCGGGGTTTTACAATATCTTCCCCTTGGAAACATTCGTCCTCGAATAAAATTGACTGAGATGGGAGAAATGATAAACTGAAGTATATACTGAACATGAACAACTGAAACATGAGTACACGACTGACATGACTGATTTACAGGAATTCATATTTAGCATGCATATCTGATGCACGATTTCATGACTGAACTGATTCATGAATACATGACTAGAATTACTGATAAGCTGAATTTCTCGTGATGAGAATGCATATTTGATGCATGAGTATATAACTGAACTGACACATGAACATACGACTGAACATGTAATGGTAAAGATACCAAATTTGAAATGAAACTGAGCATGAAACTGAATACCAAGTTTATAACTGAAAATTGAACATGAAAATGAATTTTAAGTTTGTAACTAAAGTTTAAACATGAAACTGAATAAGCTTTAAAGAAATCTATTACCTTGGGATGAGTTTGAATTAGCGGATAAGAGGTGAGGATACTTGGTTCACATGTCTTCTTTTGCTTCCCAAGTAGCTCCCTCAACAGACTGATTCTGCCAAAGAACTTTGACTAGAGGAGCTTCTTTGTTCCTCAGTCTACGAATCTAGTAGTCAAGGATTTTGACTGGAATCTCTTCATAAGAGAGACTATTCTGAATTTCTACGTCCTCAATAAGGATTACAACTGTTGGGTCTCCTGTGCACTTCTTGATCAAGGAGACATGGAACACTGGATGAACTGAGGCTAGATTTGAAGGCAATTCGAGTTCATAAGCTACCTTGCCACAGTGACTGAGAATTTTGAGGGGACCAATATATTGGGGACTGATTTTTCCCTTCTTGCCGAATCTCTTCACTCCCTTTATGGGAGAGATCTTGAGATAGACAAAATCACCAATCTCGAACTCGAGATCCTTCCTGCCCACATCTGCATAAGACTTCTGTCAGCTCCAAGCAGTCCAAAGTCTCTCTTCGATCAACTGAACTTTTTCCAAGGCATCAAATACTAAGTCAGGCCCTATAACTGAGGCCTCACTAACTTCGAACCATCTGACTGGATATCTGCATCTCCTACCATAGAGAGCTTCAAAAGAGGCCATTTGAATACTGGAATGATAGCTATTATTGTATGCAAACTCAATCAAAGGCAAGTGGTCATCCCAACTTCCCTTAAAATCGTTTGTACACGCCCTTAGCATGTCTTCCAAGGTCTGAATAGTCCTTTCTGCTTGACCATCTGTCTAAAGATGGAAGGCTGTACTGAGATGAACTCGGTACCAAGACCCTTTTGGAACATTTTCCAAAAATGAGAGGTGAACTAGGTATATCTATCTAAGATAATAGACAATGAAATACCGTATAATCTGACCAACTCCCTGATATAGAGTTTGGCATAATTGTCGGCTGAATAAGAGGTATGTACTGGAAGAAAATGAGCTGATTTGGTCATCCTGTCAATAATGACCCAAATTGAATCTTGCCAACGATGAGTACGAGGCAAACCCATCATGAATTCTATGTTCATTTCTTCCCACTTCCAAGTAGGAATACTGAACTCCTGCATGGACCCACTAGGTTTCTGATGCTTTATCTTAACCTGCTGATATGTAGAACACTTAGCCACAAACTCTGCAACATCTTTTTTCATCTCACTCTACCAATAGATCTCCCATAAATCGTAGTACATCTTTCTAACGCCCCGAAATCGGGTCCCGAGACGTCACACAGTGCTTAGGATCATAAGTCACCCCAAGCTAACCCTTCTACTGGCATAACTCATAAGCAACTGAACACAAAGTATAAATCTATACAAATCTGCGAAAAATAACTCTTTTCTGAATATGATAGATACAAAACTAAATTTACAAGATTACAACTCTGCTTTTACAACCAAAACTGAAACGAAATACATCAACTTCTACTGACTGTCTATGAAGCCTCTACTAGTACTGACTGTAGGTAGCCGGGTCATGACTCCCGACTAACCCAACTCAATACGACTGAATAAAGAAAATACAACACTTCTCGAACTGTATAACTAACTCAAGCCCTTGAATCAAAAGGACTCATCACCTGCTGACTGGGTGCCGCGAACTGACTAGATCTGAAGATGTACACTATACCTTGTACCTACATTCCGAGAAAATATATCCCACATACGAATATGTGGGTCAGTACCATGGAAACGTACCGAGCATATGGGGGTGCAATACATATATAAAAATAATATCTTAATATTATCACAGTTTATAAAATTATGCATGCTGATATAAATGACTCACTTAACTCGAATTAAAATCATCATAATCATAAGAGAGTAAAATATATCGGGTGAAACATGTGAGTCATCATAATAAATCTCAATTCACTTCCATCTCAATTCCAAATCATCAAAGCAATCAAATCTCATAACAATTCTCTTTGGAATATATGTTTATTAAATCTTTCGAAAACAATGACTTTCTCAAACTCAGTCTTTCAAACAAATATGTTTTCATCTCAGATAGAAGAATAAGACTTTTCATATTAGATAGAAGAATACACACACACATTGGGAGTCTCTCATAACCGACATAAACCATTGAGCTACATGGAGTCCAACGTCCAACCCACGTTGGGGAGAGCTTTCCTATCCTTGCCATCGGAGTAGGACCTTAATCTTTTATTCACTAGTGATAATTATATATAAATCAGCCTCAGGCTCACAACATATGGGGGCACGTAGTTCTAGGGAAGTACCAATCCTGCTATACCTCTCGCTCGGTGCTAAAGACTACTCCCGGACTTAACTAAGATCTTTTCAAAAGAAAATCCACTAATAAATATTTCAACAATTCACAATGGGAGCCATCATGCTACCCCTTTCATAATAAATCAATAAAAGTGGATTTCTTTTCTCATCTCGATTTCAAAAACAACCCTTTTTACGATCAAAAGGTCAAAGTTTCTTTATCATCTCAAATTATTTAAACTCAAGGTGTTTATAACACATGATTTTCTTAAAATAATAATCTCAAATAGGGTTTCAAAAACCCATACATCAATATCATATTAAATTTTCACAAGATTCATGCTTTTCATCATAAATATATATATAACTTACTTTAAAATCTGGAAAATTTAGCTTTATGTACAAAAATGTCATCATTGTCATTCAATTCAACTTCCAAAACATAGAGAGTATCATAATCTCATGTAAAATCATATAGGGTATAAATTCATGCTTCAAATTCATATCAAAACATGTAAAATCATGTATATTCATAAAAGAAAAATCAATTTGGGTACAAGAACGAAACAGTGTTCTTGTTGAAAAACCCCACATATCTTAAACTTGAAGCTTTGAATGAACTCTTGACCTTGGGACTCTATTCGTGAAAATAATGAGTGTTTCTTGTAGCCCTCGGAATGGGAATTCTGAATATCGAAGAATTATTGAAAACTCATGGTTGAATCTTGAGATATTTGAATTTTTAGGTTGAAATACTTATGATTGTTATTGGTAATTTTGAGAGAAAGTAAACTTAGTTTGGTGTTATGGGAGTTTAATCCCGTGTTATAGGGGTGTTTTGACACTTAGAAGTGAGGTATGCGGCGCACAACCCATGGCAGACCTTAAGGTGTATGTCGCACACCTTATGGTAGACATTTAAGTATGCCTCACACTCACAATCGCACACATTTGATTGGGCGGCGCATTACCCATCACACACCCTTACAGTCTCTCACGAAAATGGGCATAACTCTTTGCTCGGGTATCGAATTTTTGCGAAATTGGCATCGTTGGAAAGCTAATTCAATTATATACAATTTGATAGGTATTGGGATGAAAAATTAAATGTATATTAAGAGATATACACATTTGAAGTTGACCCTTGTAGAATCAAATGTCAACTTTTGGATAAATCAATTGGTCTTAGCTCAACTTTGTTCTAGGTCATTGCTATGAACATTTTTCACCTCTAAACTACTTCATAGACTAGGATAATGATCATGCAACTTGTATTCATGTGAGAATAACTTGGATTAGAGCTTAGATGCGCAGGAATGACGATTAGAATTCTAGCACAAAAATACGGGGTATTACAATCTTAGTGGCCCCTGGATTAATAGAGTAGCGTGCACCATGCGCCTCTTCAAGAATTCGTTGCCTCAAGTCATCTACACTTGGCACACAAAGACGACCCTGACATGCAACACCCCATCTCCCCCTCAGGAGAAAATCTTTACTTTCTGATCTTTGACTGACTCTTTTAACTTGACAAGGCTGGGATCTCTATCCTATTTTTCTTTAACCTCGGAAACTAGAGAGGACTCTGAACTATTCTGAACCCATATGCTACCTTCTGCTGAATCGACTAGGCGGACACCTAATCATGCAAGCTGATGAATTTCCTGGGCTAACGTCTTTTTACTGTCCTCAATATGAGAAACACTACCCATGGACAATCTACTGAGAATGTCATCCACTATATTGGCTTTTCCCAGATGATAAAGGACACTCATGTTATAATCTTTCAAGAGTTCTAACCACCTTCTCTGACGGAGGTTAAGATCTTTCTGAAAGAATACGTACTGAAGGATTTTATGATCTATGAACACATCTACATGAACATCGTACAAGTAATGCCTTCAAATATTTAAGGCAAAAACTATGGCTGCTAACTCAAGATCATGAGTAGGATAATTCTTCTCGTGGGGTTTAAGTTGTCTGGAGACGTAGGCTATGACCTTACCATGCTGCATGAGGACACAACCCAAACCTACTCTGGATGCATCACAGTATACTACGAATCTATCTGAGCTGTCTGGAAGAGCCAAAACTAGAGCTAATGTGAGTCGAGTCTTCAACTCCTGAAAACTCCTCTCGCAAGGATCTGACTATTGAAACTTGACTTTCTTCTGAGTCATTCTGGACATAGGGGATGCAATTGAAGAAAATCCCTTAACAAACCATCTGTAATACCCAACCAGACCCAAGAAACTCCTGATATCTAATGGAGTGATGAGGCGAGGCTAGTTTCTTGCTGCTTTGGTCTTTTGAGGATCAACTCTAATACCATCACCGAAAATGATATGACCAAGGAATGGTACTGACCTTAGCCAAAATTTGCACTTACTGAATTTGGCAAATAACTAATAATTTCTGAGAGTCTGTAATACTATTCTGAGATATTTTGCATGATCATGCTCACTGTGAGAATAGACAAGAATGTTATCTATGAAGACTATAATGAACATGTCCAAGTACTGCTTGAACACACGATTCATCAAGTTCATGAAAGTTACCGGAGCATTGGTAAGACCAAAGGACATAACTATGAATTCAAAGTGACCATACCGAATACGGAAGGCTATCTTCGGAATGTCACATTCTCTTACTCTGAGCTAATGATAGCCTGATCTGAGATCTATTTTAGAGAAATAGCTGGCGCCCTGAAGTTGGTCAAACAAGTCATCGATTCTGGGAAGTGGATACTTGTTCTTGACTGTGACTTTATTGAGCTTATGGTAGTCTATGCACATTCTGAGAGAATCGTTTTTCTTGCGCACGAATAAGATTGGTACACCCCGTGGGGAAACACTAGGCCTGATGAATCCCTAATCTAGGAGATTCTTCAAATGTTCATTCAATTCTCTGAGTTCTACAGGTGCCATTCTATATGGTGGAATAGATATAGATTGAGTATTTGGAAGGAGATCAATGTCAAAGTCTATTTTCCTTTCGGGAGGAATTCCTGGAAGATCTTCGGGAAGGACATTTGAATATTCATTCACTACAGGAACTGATTCAAGACTGGGAGTTTCGGAACTATTATCCTTAACTCAAACAAGGTGATAGATACATCCCTTAGATATCATTTTCCATACCCGAAGGTAGGAAATAAGCTGACCTCTGAAAGCTGAAGTACTACCCTTCCACTCCAGGATGGGCTTATTCGGAAACTGAAACTAGACAACTCTATTTCTACAGTCAACTGTGGCATAGCAGGAATGAATCCAATTCATGCTGAGAATGACATCAAAATCAATCATCTCTAATTTGACTAAGTCTACTGAAATGACTTTTTGGGATACCATAATCGGACAGTTCCTGTATACCCATCGGGCTATGATAATTTTACCCACTGGGGTAGAGACTGAGAAGGGCTCTGCTAGAATTTTGGGACTGACTTCGAAATCAACTGTTATGTAAAGAGTAATAAAAGACAAAGAAGCTCCTGGATCTAGCCAAGCGTAAACATGCAAGTGAAAGATCTATAACGTACCAGTGACCACATTAGGAGAATTTTCTTGATTTTGTCAGAATTAAAGAGTATAAAGTCTGTTTGGACGTTGCCCACTAGTAGCACTGGAGGTGACACCTTACTAATTCGGGCAACCGAATTGAGCTGAGAAACAGTTACGCTGACCTGAGGACCTGGATGAGGACAATCTTTGACTCTATTACCTGGCTTTCCAAAACCTAAGCAAACATCCCTGCCAGCTCTACAAGTACCCTGATGGTTCTTGCCACATGTCTGACAAAGAGGATAGGTTCGGGCACTGCTAATACTGCCTTGAGACTTAGAGCCTAGCGCACTATCTCTGTTGCCATCTCTGGATTTCGGTGCTGGAGCACTGGCTGAGGAAAAAGCTGGAACATCTGACTTAGGACAGAACTGAGAATGGTTCCCACCCTCTAACTTAGGCTGAGCAAAGTTGAAACTACCTATCTTTGTTATCTTATTTTGCTTCTCTCCCATCTTAATATTCTGCTCTTTTATCTGTTGAGCATAGATCATAAGCCTGGCTATGTCCATCTCACTAATCAACATCACAAATCTGCACTCATTGACCACATTATCATTCACTCCAGAAACAAACTTACTCATTTTAGCCCTGTTGTCTGCCACTACATGGGAAGCGTATCTAGCTAGTTGAGTAAACTTAAGAGAATACTCTTTTACTGTCATATTGCCCTGCCTGAGGTTGATAAATTCTAATACCTTAGCTATCCTCAGCTCAAGGGGAAAGAATCTATTAAGAAAGGCAGTGGCAAACTCCTCCCACTCTATAGGCCCTGCATCTCTAGCACTCTCTGCTTTCCACTACTTGAACCATGTGTGAGCCATATCCTACAACTGATATGCATCTAGCTTAACACTCTTAACATCTGACACCCTTATGATATCTGTAACCTTCTAAACCTGGTTGAGGAATTCCTGAGGGTCCTCATCTGACTTAGACCCCAAAAAGGATGAAGAATTCATTCAGGTGAAGTCCCAAATCCTAGATGCAGTTGAATTAGCCACTGGGTTGGCCGGAACAACAGCTGGTCGTTCATTATGAGCAACAACTGAATTAGCAAGAGTAGTGAATGCAGCTCTGAACTCTACATGAGAAACATGTTCGTCCAAGGGATTTGCTTGGACAGGCTGAGGGGCTGACTGATTTCCATTTCTTTTTTTGGGAGACATGTTCTGTAAACGAAAGGGAAAAACATATTAGACTGAGAGTTTAACTTGAGCTCATGCTCACTGGCACGACATGAATACTGAAAGAAGGGAAACTGTTCCTAACACATCTTATAGCCTCATGTACATAAATGTGGCGCGCAACACACTCATGCATAAGACTCTACTAGATGTGGATTTTAGACTTTCTAGGACTCTATTAAATCTTAGGCTCTGATACCAAGTTTGTAACGCCCCGAATCTGGTACCGAAATGCTATACAGTGCTCATGACCTCGAAGGAGCACAAGCTAACCCACGATTGATATCTGTACCTGAGCACTACATAATATACATATATATATACACTATAAAAATGCAAAATATAAACTGCAAGGCCGTAAGGTTCAAAACTGAATAACTTCTAAATAAAACAATGTATGAACAGGGTATAGCAATACCCAAAACTGAAATAAACTGTCTGAAAACATCTAGTTTGAAAGCCTCTAACTGACTAAACTGTCTAAATAAAGAGTTGATGGGACATGTCCCTAACTAACTCCGTCTACTAAAACTGAAATAATAAAGTAGTTAAATAATAAAGTAATGATCATGTCCTCAAAGGATGAGGACTCACTACTAATCTGTCTGCTGAATATCTGATCTACTAAGGGTGCTCTGGAGCTTGGGCTTTTGAACCTATGGTATAAAAATACCATAGCGCAAATGCGTCAGTACAATTGAATGTACTGGTATGCAAGTGAGGTAGACTGAATACAAGGGTTCATATGCATGAACAATACTAACTGACTGTATAACATGAACGTAAGAATACATGCATGAATACGTGAACTATGGCTAAGACCATGACATCATTGAATCTGAATATTGATAACAAGAGTTTCGTATAACTAATATACTATTATCTAAATGACTATGTCTGACAGTCCTATTTCTGATGGAACTAGCTGAGTTCAGTACTGAACTGGGTGACTGTATCTGACTGTCCTGAATCTAAAGAACTATCTGAGTTCTTTACTGAGCTGAGACTGACACTGAGACTGTGGGATGTAGTCATCTAACCGACAAGCCCCTAATAAACTAATGTAGCTGAGTTGGGTTCCAATTTGTAACCCCAATTGGAAAGGTGTCGATACCGCACCATTGGTAAGGACAAACTGTGAGTAATCCCTCATCTAACAAGTACTCTAACGAGAACGGTGGGACCCTCATATAACAGGTTAAGCCACCTCATCTACCCTCATCTATCAGGTTTGATGTCTCAACCTACGCTGGCTACGTAGTTCTAGAGCGCAAGGATTGGTTCTAAGAATCACACCCTCTAATAACAGGTGAGTTCCCATCCTTGGGCTCACTGGATGCTGAATCCTACTCCCATCTGAATAGATATTGAACTGAATATACTGGACTGAACTGAGTTTACTAAATTTCATTGACTGACGAAATACTACTGAGATTACTGAACTACCGAGATCACTAAGATTACTGGGATTACTAAGTTTACTGAGTATTCCTGAGTCATAAGACTGACTAAATTCTACTAAATATGGATTGACTGAGAGTATCTTAAAAACTGACACTGGCTCTAGGCACACAACTAAATTATTGGGTACAAGTATCCTCAGGACTCGATAGCAAGAAACTGATAAGACATGACACTTCTTGAACACATGACCATAGTCAACAACTCATAATACAATCATTGGAGATTTTTATGAAGTACTTGCATGTTATAAGCTTACACATGAATGGTAATGCATATAAACATATCAAAATTTCACAATTCTAGTCTCATGAGCATTCCATCAAACAACTACAAGGCATATATTTAGCATAAGAGTCGTTTTGAACATGTAATTATGGCCTAAGTTCATCATGTAAATCAATGAGGGTTCATAAAACATAATTCTGCTCACTTAGGTATTTTATCAAACACATGGGAAACATACTTTAGTCATACTATTATTAATGCATCTAATTATCATGGTTACATTAATCAACTTGCAAAGTGAAAGGTTTATCATGAACATTATATAAATCATCACATACTAGGATCAATTCTTGAAATTAATAGTCAACAACATGAGTCAAATCCAACAACAACATGAACATGAATTTCAATTCAATTAAATCATGAACATTCATAAATATGCAATCTTTGAATTAAAAGGGGGTTCTTGAGCTTCATGGATGAAAGGAATCCATGAATCAACACTAAACATACTTTAGAACGTGAATCCTTAAGGGTTCTTGAGGAGATGCTTGAGCCTTGATCTTAAATGTTGAAGCTAAGGTTTCTTGCCTTTTGAGAGAGAATGATGAACTTGAGGAAAAATTGAGTGAATAATGATATATTCAGGTTATTTTGGGATCAATTTCGTATTTTTGAGGGGTGAAGGTCGGGGGGAAAAGACCTAATTACCCTTAATGATGCAGTCATTTAATGACTGAAAATTGGGCATCGATGCTATAAGCAACGCGGCGCATCAATAGCATCGCCGCGATACCTAATGCGTCACGCCATGATCGCGCCAAGCTTCACTACTTTTGGCTATAGCAACCTGCAAAAACATTAACCAACGCGATAGGCGATGCGGCACGCCATGATCGCGTTGGTCCACTATTTTGGGACCCTGAACGTGGTTTAAACGAGTTCTGAAAAATCCAAAACTTATTTGGGAACAGTTATTGACCTTCCTAATCATGAATTTACAAAAATACGGACCATCAAAGGACATTAAGGTCGCAAAATAAGATTTCTAACTTTCGAAGGCCAAAAATAAACTAAAACATAAACTAAGTTTGGAAACGTAGCTAGAATTTTCTAAGTATGGGACCTCCCTTCCTCCTTAACAAGCATAGACGAACTGAATCAAACTTAGAATTTTGTGGGGTCTTATATTCCAGGACTGAGAATTCAATCTTAAAAAAAGAATACCAAGAAAGTGAAACACTCCTAAATGTCTTGCAGTCTCTCCCTTATGAGTGTGGCGCGCTACAGCCCCCTAAAAGAGACTATACTCGACACGACTTTGTGGAATCTCAATTGACCATGAACTTAGGCTTTGATACAAACTTGAAGCATCCCGGACCGAGGCCTTGTCGTAATGGGCATCCCAAGTCCACCTTGGATCAGGGTCCACCCCCTTCCAACTATCTTATACAGTCTTAGATGAGCTGAATTTCAAACATATAACAAGATATCATTATTATTCATATCAAGACTCTGCTATAGGATCACAATCGTGACCAACACAACTGAGTCTAACCGTACCAAATCAACCATCTATACCATACCAAAACCAAAGAGAATATCAAACATAACATGATAATCAAACCCAAAATATAATACGATGGAACAACCAACAATCTCATCCAAGGGTGTAAGACCCAACATCCATCTCGATGCCAAGGCCAATCCAATGCCGGTACCATCTATCCCAACCCCCAAAAGTACTACAAATCCTCTATCCAAAAGAATACAAATATTCGGTTGGGACATGGCCCCAAGCATGGCTAAAACTAATATCCAGAAAGAAAGTAAAATGTCTAAGAATGTCCAATATGAAATGATACGTTCCGAAAGGATGGAAGCTCACCACTTTACTCCAATAAGTTGCTCTCGAATCAAGTACTACGAAGGAGGAGTCGAACATCCAATTCTTGCACGACATGAGTATACAGCCACCAGTAGACGGATTAGTGGGTGAACACTAGCATGAAACTCTGGGTAAGGATAAAGTAATGCCAGTTATCAAAATCAAGTGAAAACCATCCAATGCACACAACCATACATATATATAAGTGCTGGGAAAAGGGACCAGGTTTATCATGTAGTTTAAAATCTTTAACCTGGGTTATGTAGCTTAGCCGCCCTACCACCCACGAGCCATATGGGTTAGCTTCCCTTGCTGAAAGAGTCCCGATGCGTGTAGCCGCACGACCAGGTAATAACTCTAGGATGACTAGTAAATCCCTCTAATATAAATGTGACACTTATACGTGACCATAAAAAACCCCTCATATCGACAAATATGAGTTTTGGGTTATGAAACCACCCGGATCGCCACCTTCCACAGCTTAGCTTACACTTTTCGCCATTAATGCCCAATTAAAATCAAATCTAAACAATTCAATTATCTATTTATTAACCAAGGCTATTTAATAGATCAGTGGTATCGTCATACCATCATATTTGCAAGCATTATCCTTAGCCAAACCATTTAGATTAAGGGAACTCTCGGTGCCCTTTTCATTTACCATATTAACCTCTTGGGAGACTACCATGTTCTCCACAAGCATAACCCATTAGCCTTTAACTTTTGTAAACCATTTATAATTTTATGCATAATCTGAAAACAAGCAAGGGTTCAATTTAAAAGAGTCAATGCATTGACCATATCATTATAAGTATTTAATCAAACACCTTGGGGTCATAACATAACCAAAACCAAATTCCATTACCATGCCATTCCATTATCCAAAACCACCATTAATGCATAAAAAGCATAATTAAAACCATAAAAAATTATAACCAAACCTTTAACATCAAAATCCCCAAACCAATAGTTGAAAACCAAAACCATGCAAGAGTAAAACCATGAAATCAATCATATAACCATGCCTTTAATTGAAATTACAAGTAGGGAAGAGAATCATGCCTTAAACCAAGAAGATTGATGGAAGAATTCACCAAGGCAAGCCCCAAAGAAATCCCAAAGTTGAAACCCTAGCTCTTTGCCGCAAAAGATCTTGAGAGAATTATGATATGTTTTAGAAGAGATTCTAAGTGTTTAAGAATAAAATAATTGGGTAAATAACATCCTAAGTATATTAGAAGTTGTGGGTCCTTATTAGGGTAAGTAGGAAAATATCTAGAATACCCCCACTTAAATCCCATAAAAACCCGACACTGGGTCACGACTGACCTCCTTACGAGTCGTAACTTAGATTATGATTGACACCCACCCAATCGTAACCAAGCCTCTACCATGTATCAGACATTGCCCAGTATATGACTCATCCAACCAAGTCATAATCTCAGCATATGATTCGCACCTATGATCCGTATCCATGGCAGAATGTAATACCAGGAAGATCAAATACTGTCCACCTTACGAGTCACCTACATGAATCGTACCCATGCCTTACGACTCATCCCCTCAGGCCGTATCCACTCTAGTGTCCAAGACCATCCTACCAACTAACACTGTTCAGCTTACGACAGGACTTCACCACTCGTATCCCAGCTTACGACTCGTATCATGAGTCGTAATAGGTCTGAAGAACGAGATTCCAGAAAATTTTCTAAGGGTCCAGACCTAGGATGCTTCAACTAATCTTTATCTATAGCAATAAATTTTGAAGAAACCAGATCTTCTAAACCTTAAAGATCGCTCTTTCTGGTGTTCTTCATCTGAGATGGAGAGAAAAAAAAAAACGGTCTCTTCTAATCTAGGGACCATGTCTATTTAAGGCTTTGAAGTATTTTTTTCACATCAAAAGGTACCTTTTCCAATAAGTCTTCATCAGATTTTAGAAAAGGTTTATGAGTTTTCTATAATTTCAATTAAACACAAACTAATAGATTGTTACTTTTAGGCACAAAAACTTTGATACTTTATTACATCATAAATTGGTTTACTTTAGAGATAGCATATTTATATATAATATATTAAAATATGATTTCACAAAATAAAAATTACTAATAATCTCCCACTTAGACCATTTATATTCCTGAATAATCATACATAAATGAAACTTTAGTACACACAAACTTTTGCTATCTTGATTTAAATATCTCAAAATAATATGGTCCATCGATACTAGCATTATAAGATCAAAGCGAATTTCATAATACATATTCAAAACTAAACTCATCAATAATCACAAATATCAGCAATGCCAGTAACATAGATCAACACATGTAAAATGATTTAAATCATGCCTATTTTCAATTGGTCTTACTTTATAACTTTAATAGTCTAAAATTACCTTTTATACCTTATGCAAAATCGTGATATAAAGATAATAGCTTTTTTTTTCAAAGTTATCAATAGATACACAAAATTCATAAATGTCACAAAACTTCAGCCTGTACAAAGTATAAACTTTAACATGTCAAAATTATAAGTAAAACAACAAACTCTCATTAAAATGATACATCACCAAATCTGACAAAGCCCACATGAGCCATATGCCTATGAAATACTTTAGGTGACAAATCTTTCGTGAGCAAATCTGTATTCATTGAGTTTATACTAATATGCTCAATCACCACAAGACGATCCTAAACCCCTTTTTTTCACAATAAAAAACTTAAGGCATATATGTTTTGATTTTGATGAACTTCGGTTGTTCTTCGAATATAACTCAACAAAGTTATTATCACATAAATTTATAACAATTTTTCTATGCCATCGAATATTTGCATTTCAATGACAAAATTTTTTAGTCATATTTCTTGATTTGATGTTTCATAGCAGACAACAAATTTGACATTCATTGTAGTAGAAGCTATTAATGTTTGTTTAACATTTTTTCAAGAAACAACTCATCCATCCAACATAAAAGCAAAACTTCATGTCGATCTCTTACTATCAAGACATCTACCAAAATTTGAATTAGTATACCCTATGATCTCTAAGTGATCTGATCTCTGATAAGTGAGCATGCAATCTTTGTTCTTTGAAGATACCTCATAACCTGTTTGGCAGCTTTCCAATGATGTATTTTTAGATTACATAAATATCGGTCCAACATGCTCACTATGTACGTTATATCTGAACGCATACAAACTTATGCATATATGAGATTTTTCACTGCTGATGCACATGAAATCTTGTGCGTCTTTTTCTTCTCTATGTCCATATTTGAACATTGACGCAAACTAAATTTATACCTTCTAACACATGCAAATCACATGTTGCACAACTTTACATGTCAAATCTACCTAACACCTTATCACTGTAAGTCATTTGCGACAGTTCAAGAACATTTCTAGTGCAATCCCTAGGGATCTCCATACCTAGAACAAAGGACGCCTCACCAAGATCTTTCATTTCAAATTTACTGGATAGAAATTTCTTGATTTCATGCAACAAACCTACATTACTGCTTGTCAGTAGAATGTCGTCTACATATAGCACAAGAATAACAAATTTGCTCCCACTGAACTTGAGATATATGCACTGATCAATAATGTTTTTCTAAAAACCAAAAGAGGTTATCACCTGATCAAACTTTTGTGCCATTGACGAAATATATGTTTTAAACCGTATTTAAACTTCTTAAGTTTACAACCAATCAGTTTCGATTCATGTGGTAATTCGACAAGATCCCAAGCACCATTATTTTTCATAGACGTTAACTCATCTTTCACGGCTTTGATCCATTTATATGAGTTTCAACATGATTTCTCTTGACTAATAGTTATAGAATCATTTTCTAATCCCGTATCAAATTCATGCTCTTTTCATTTAATTCCCCCATATTGGTCAATTCACAACATAATTTTACAATTCAATAATTTAAACAAAACCCAGTAATCTTCACATGAATGGAAATAACTATATCATGAAAATATACATGAAAAAACTTTGTGTGATTCAAAAGTAAGGATTAATTTCATTTGGATAAGTAAGTTTCACTTTGAACATTCCATAGTAAATATATATTGGATATACTCGATCGATCGATAAATTTGAATATCTTTAAGTCATCGAGATTTGATGTATAACTAGATGACATCAGTTACTCAATTAATCATTTAACCGTCTTTGATTCTCACAATTTTATTCATTTTAATCGTAGACATTGTTTGTTTTTTAAGTGCATGGAAAATTGGCCTTACATGTTATCACATGGGTACACTATATTTGATATGCTCCATGTCAAACTTAAAAAATATTAAAAGGCCTTGTGTTTGATCTTTTTTACTGAATATTATCTCATCATGAGAATGAATCGAAAAAATTATTTTGACTATATTGAACCGTCATCAATAACTTGATCTCCTCGAACTTAGATTTTGGAATCTCCGATCTTTTAGGTAGAGTTACCGTCATAATGACTTATCCTTGGTGTTAGTCTCATTCTCTTTGATGTACTTTCAACTACCCTCTATAGTTACGTCTTTTGAGAACGAATCTGACACATTTATCTTTTTACTCTACATAGTCAATCATGATAATTCCATTAGAGTAGAGAGTAGTTGTTTAATGACACTATATTTTCATTGTATGTAAGCAGAATTCACTGTTTGTCTATCCAACCAACCACCTCCACCCCCAATCAAACCATTATCTATAAAAAACAAAATTCATTGTTTATTCTCCACTCTCTTTTTTGTAGCTTTATTTATGCTTAAAAAATATTCAATGTTGCAGTAGGACTTTTGGTTGATTGGTAAATGAGGTAATTATTTTATTAGTAGTTTTTATTAAAATATTGTGTTATGATTTCTAGATAATATATTATATAGTTAATTATAAATATAATTTTGTGTTAAATTTATGAACATTTTTAATAATTTTTTAAAGCTCATGGGTATAAATTATATTTTATATTTTTCTTAAAATGAAATATATTTCCCAAAACCTTTGAGCAAACACATATTAGAACTTTATCCAAAATCGACTTGTCAAAAATATTTAAGAATCTATGACCAAACACTAAGTAAGGTTGACCATATTGCATATGAGGGATCGTTTGATTGAATATAAGTTATTTTGTAATTAATTATCTTGAAATTAGCTATTCTGGTGTTAATTATCTTATCCTCAACATGAGATAAAAATAACATTATTATTTTAAAATAACTGATTTTGAAGTGAGTCATTTCATACATTTTATTCTAACTAAATATGAGATAAACTTATGCTAAATTAAATTTCAAATTAATTATTCCTTATTCCTCGTACCAAATGAAATTATATTTTATTTATAAGTAGTACTTGCTCCGTCTCATTTTACTCGTCCCAATTTGATATTGCATATTGATAAAGAAAAATAATTAATAGCATGACTACTTTATCATAGTATCCCTATTAAATGATGTTTATATTTTAGTTTGAAAAGAAAAATTAATACTCAAGGTAAAAAAGTAAAAGAATTATTTTTTCTTGATTAATAAAAAATAATATGTAAAATAAGAAATTAAATTAAAAAATTTGGGACGAGTAAAATGAAATAGAGTGAATAGTTATTAAAAGAAAATGTTTAAAATAGTTAGAGGGGAAGGCGCAAACGCAAAGCCGTTAATCATTGTGGAATTGGCGGTTCATTCCCTCCAACCTGGCAACCAACAAATACCCGAATCTGTATGTCCACCTTCATTGCTCAAGTCAAAATCTATATAAACCCCTTTCGCTTTCTCTTCCCCAATTTCTCCATTAAACCCTAACTCCCTCAAGTTGAACGGGAAATTGATCGACTCAATTTTATGAAATAACTCTACCAGTTCTGCAACCCGATCTTTCGTCTACTTGATCGATCGGGTTTTACTGTTTTCTTTAGTTTGATCGAAGTTTAGGAAGATGTCGAAATTGTATGGAGAGGATTTTAATCAGAAGATAGATTATGTGTTCAAGGTGGTGTTGATTGGAGACTCTGCAGTTGGAAAATCCCAGTTATTGGCACGGTTTTCGAGGAACGAGTTTAGTCTTGATTCTAAGGCGACTATCGGTGTTGAGTTCCAGACGAGGACGTTAGAGATTGATCATAAGACTGTTAAGGCTCAGATTTGGGACACTGCTGGTCAGGAGAGGTATTTTCAACTTCGTGTCCTTTTCGTTTTATTTATAGTGATCATGATCCTGTGTTTAGCTTCTAAGATCTGTTGATATCTAGTGATGATTGTGATTTAGTCGAAATTGTGAAGTTCGGTTGGTACTTATGGGGATGCAGTGTTTGGCTAATACGTGCTTTTGATCAAATGAGTGTTCGATTTGTTATACAATGACTAGAACACTTCAGTAAGAGATTATTATTGCTAAGGGATGGATCTTAATTGCGCACGTATTTTATGGCTTTAGTTTACGTTGATCAACCAAATGGTGATCACAAGTTCTCAACTTAGTCAATAGTATATAGGACTGAGGTTTGTAGCTGTCATTAACAGTTGTATTTAATACTTTCCTGTGATTCTTAGGAATTCCCTTATATGTATTAGTTGTAAACAATGGAGTTGGATTAGAATATAGCATTTATCATACTTGAAATGTGAGTGGATGAGTGTTTGATTACCTTGGTTCTTTAGAAGTGGTAATATTTTTCCTTGCACAAAAAAAGCTGAAATTTTGGAGATGTTATGCCTAATGCTAGAGTTCATAGAATTTGACTAGATGGGCCTTAATCTCAAGATCTTTAGTTTGAGTAAGCACAAGTCATTTAGGGAATCTCTGTGTGAAGTGCAAAAGGAGCAAGGAATTTGGAGATTTAAAGAAGTAGGGTGAGTATGGTATCCTAAATAAGTAGAGATACAAGAGATCTAAATGGAGAATTTGGAGTTTAGAGAAGTATGGGTGTCTTAAATAAGTAGAGGTACAAGAAATCTAAATGGGGAATTTGGAGATTTAATGAAGTATGGGTGTCTTAAATAAGTAGAGGTACAAGAAATCTAAATGGGGAATTTGGAGATTTAAAGAAGTATGGGTGTCTTAAATAAGTAGAGGTACAAGAAATGTAAATGGGGAATTTTCTTCTGCCTGCGTCAAGCTTTGGGATTGGGATAGTCCATTTTGTTGCATTTGCTTCTCTTATACATTGGGCAATGAATTTCCCGTTAGGAGAACCTTTGACGACAATGCTTGCTAGTTAATGTTAACCTGCAAGCAAAATGTGACTAGGAAAACAAAATTCACTTCTTTGATGAACTTGTGATGTGGACTGGGGGTACTTGAATGGCGATAAGTTAGGTCCCTCAACAAGCAACATCCTCTTAGATTGTGAAGGGTTATCACTTTATAACTAATCTAATGCTCTGCCTCATATTCACTGGTGGGTCAGTCGGTTGTTTATTATCTTTTTCATGCTCATTTTTTTTTCTCATTTTTTCACGAAGCCGTGCCCAAAGACTCAATTACAAATACGCTCTTACTAAAGTTAAACCTAGTACTTTAACGTCAATTATTTGAACCCTTTACCCAGGAGCTAGTATGTCCTTGAGTACATTGAGATGTTTAATTAGGAGTATATATAACACAATCTTCATTACTATGTCCATATTTATGGAGTTTAGGTAAGGCTTGTTTGAGTCTATTTGGCCAAACTTTCTAAATCTGTTACTTTAAGTAATTTTTGTCAAAAGTGCTATTCAAAGAAGTTCTTTGAAGCCGTAGCAGTTTGTATTTTGCCAAATTATTTGAGGAACATTTCTGTTAGTATTACAAAGCACAGCAGCTTGTGTTTGGCCAATTCACAAAAAATGCACTTTAACGTTAAATTGTGAAACAGGAAATATACAACAACAACAACATCAAACCCAATATAATGCCATAAGTGGGGTCTAGGGAGGGTATAGTTTACTCAGATCTTATCCCTTGCTTGAGAAAGTAGAGAGGCTGTTTTCTATAGACCCTTGGCTCAAAGAGGACATATACATATGCAAATGTACTTGACAATTAATATTGTTTAAAAAGAAATATGATTTTTATTGTTAGTAGTAGAGACTTTAATGAAGTTCTCAATTAATTTAAAATGTTTTGCCTTTTGTTTGCGATCTTGGTGTAATTTTCTGAAAGAAAGAGTTGGAGAGGTAATGGGAAAAAAACCAAGGTGAAAGGCGAAGGGACAACGTCCTGGTTGTCCCTTTTGAAATCAATACGTGGGTCCCAAATTGGTTATGCTATTGCTCAAAATCATTTTTTCTTTTTTCGCCAACACCTCAAATCTCCAAAAAGATTTTTTTTTTTTTTTTTTAGCTTCCAAAAGGGAGAAATAAGCTATTTATTATATTTTCTTTGGACTGGTTAATTTTTTTGTGTCAAGTTATTAACATTTTCTTTGATTGTTCTTGCTTCTGCTTTTACTGCCATGGTTTTAGATTTCGAGTTCAGAAATTTCTTTAAAAGATAGCTGTTAGTGTATTTCTCTTCCAAAGACAGAGTGGGCAGGTGCTTGAGCTACCAAAAACCTCCCACAAACTTCCGTGGAACTCTTTTCCCTGATTTATGTCTGGTTCACGAATCAAAAAAGAAAACCATGTATGTCAGGTAGGTGGACTTGTAGCTAAATACAATCTATGCTGGCGCTGAATGATGACTTTGGATTCAATGAATGATTCAGCCTTGGTATGGCTTTGATTATGGGGAGAAGGATAGTTGTAACTTTTATTTCCTTTTTCCGTCTTAGGAGTGTTGGTTAGCTGCAGGCTATGTTGCTCGCTCTCTTAAAAAATGTCAGCGGGTGTGAGTCAGATTCTCTAAAAGTAGTGTGAACTTAAGGAGAATCCAACACGGGTGCGGCATCAAAAGTGAAGAGTCCGCGCAAATTAGGCTGCAGGTATAATTATCAGCACTCTCTATCACCTTGAAGGGAGAAAGATCGTTTTATGTGCCTTGAGGGCTGGACTTTGAATACATGGCATCTGGTGTAGCATGTCTAACAACAACCAATGATTTTTTGGAACTAGTAAAACCAATATTATCATGAGGAAATTGTGGAAGTTGTTATCACCATGAGACTAGTCACGTACAATGAACACCATAATGCTTAAGGAGTTTAGACTTGTGTGAAGGTTTTACATGTGGGAAATGAGTACCCTCCCAAGAAAGAAAAGAAAGAAAATCAAATTTCAGTATGCAGTTGAAGATATAAAACTTCAGTAAACTTTCAATCTAGTATTGAATCGGGAAAATAGAGAGCTCAACTGAATGAATAGTACTTGCATTTGCTGCATTATTTAAGCTGAACTATGACATGCCTCCGTGTGTTTTCTTGCCATTTCTGGTATGGCCTTTCTCAGGAAGGGTAGAAAGAGTTACAAAAGAAAGAAGTGGAACATCCTGACTGGTTGATTCTTACTGGCTTAAGCGGTTCTGTTAGTTCAAACCAGATGGAAAATCAAATAAACGTGCATTATTATGCTTGTCTATTATCACGCTGACATATAGTTGTTGAGTATGAGCTTCTATATATGTCGAACCATTCTGGATGTCTTAGCTGTTTTGTTTTAATATGGCAATATGCGTTATCATGATCATATGTGATTTTTTACTTGTGCTTGCTCAAGAAATGTCTGCTTTCTTCCTGATACTCTGTTGTTTTGGGGGCTTGAAACTTATAATTTGGTGTGTGGCTCCAGATATAGGGCAGTGACAAGTGCGTACTACCGAGGTGCTGTTGGAGCAATGCTGGTCTATGACATCACCAAACGTCAATCTTTTGATCACGTCGCCAGGTGGTTGGAGGAACTACGGGGCCATGCTGATAAGAACATTGTCATCATGCTTGTAGGCAACAAGACGGACTTGGGTACTCTTCGTGCTGTACCAACTGAGGATGCGAAAGAGTTTGCTGAGAAGGAGAACCTGTTCTTTATTGAAACATCAGCCCTAGAAGCAACAAATGTGGAAACAGCTTTTGTTAATGTCTTGACAGAGATATATAGGGTTGTCAGCAAGAAATCCCTTGTCGCCAACGAGGCAGAATCCGCCGCTGGGAGTTCAGCTCTCCTCAGGGGAAAGGAAATTGTTGTTCCTGGCCAAGGACCTGTACCCACTGGGAGCTCATACAGATGTTGCAGTTCATCATAGGAGTAAAAGTGGTTTTCAAAGTTGTATATGTTTTACCTGTTTCAGATTTCAATTCTGATGCTGCATTGGTGGTCAATTCATCCATTTTCCTGTGTCTAATTCACAACTTTTGTCATTAGTGTAAAAAGAATTACTGTTGGAAACCACAAAAATCTTCATCTTATGCTAAATGTGTATTCGGCCACCCCAAAAAAAGGCAGGGGACGTCACGCCGGATAAGTCTCTACTAATCATCCTACATAACTGAAACTTTTGTGATGAATATTTTACTACGGATCTTTCATCTGCTATTGGTCTCTTTTCACCATTTAACGTTTTTGGTGTTGTTTTCTTCCTTTAAGAACATATATCTAACTGGGTGGACCATGTTGGTTGAGCAAGAGATTCGGCTGCATGTTTTTTTGGTTGAGATCATCACACGGCACTTGCTAGTGCGATTTGCCTCTCTATATGGTTTGCATGTTATTACGCTGGAGCAAGTTTACCTTACCTGCATAGAATAGCAGGTCGGGTTCCTTGTCGACAAAAAAAGAAGAAAAAATATATTGATGTATCATAATATATTTGATCGATACCCAAACGAACCACATTTGTTGATGTGTCAAGAATCTATGATCTATCCCTACTTTGATTTATCAGAATAGACGAAAGTAGACTGCTGAATTTGCTTCCACCCCTATTTTCTTACATTTTAGTACCGTCATCTTTTTCATTTGCTAACCAGTAATTCTCCTGACAAAATCTTTATACACATTGAACATATTTTCGACGTACATGTATAATGTTTGATTCAAAGCTATATTTTTGTTCGATTGGACCGATGGTTACACGTCGTTCTGCCCTGCGGGAATAAAACAAGTACTTTTATCCTTCCAAAATATGTAGTATTATTGTTATCTCATTCCACTTGTGAACCCACATGATTTTCATGTATGTACTAGTAATACTATTGATCAATATTCACCCACTCATATTACCCTACTCAAAAGGGTACTTTTTGATCAATCCACGAACTTTTCATGAAATGGGTACAACAAATACATAAACAAAAATAGTCCCATGACTTGACATATGAATATTTTAACAGAATAAGATCAAATAATCAGCTCCCTTACATGTAAAAGTACTAGTTGCATCATCATAAGCATAACTATAAGCATTTGGACAAGCCTTCTTGAAATATTGTGAGTACTTTGTAGGCTTGCATTTGTTGGGATTATTGAATTCCTCAGTGCAACAATACTCTGGTTTATTAAAAGCAAGACATGCATTTTTACATGCAATTACTTTGCCATCACTTGATTTCACTTGCAATTCTTGTGGACATTGTAAGTTCATGTCTGGACAACATTGCACATATGAACAATTTCCATATCCACCTAAAGGGTACACTGATATAGGGATATTGAAACCATCTACAAAGCTAACATCATAAAAATCCATAGGACTGTCAAGTGTGAACTCTACTAGTGAGGCTGGTGGGATGCCACCAGCACCATTGCATTGGAGTACTCCGCCACAATCTCCGGTGGCACATGTCCCTTTACCTGCAGTGACGTACCCAGAATTTAGTGCTAACGACATTAACTTGTTTTCGTTATTCAACTTAAATGGTTTGGGACTACTTTTGAGTCTTAAGCCATGTGTAACATAATGTGTGTCCAAGGACCTCTTTGGACATGCTATAAATTTTTTATTTGATTTTATTTTTAAAAAAGTTGTTTGTTTATAACATCTTTATCATTTATTCACCCCAATTATTTGAAATTGAGTTTTTCAAGTCTGGGAAAAAAGGTTCTCTTTTTAAGACATAAAACTTCAACATTTATCAATTGAAGTGCACTTCTCAACACAACTCAATTTCCAAATAGCTTTTTCAACCTACATTGCCCTGACACAGAATAATATGCCCTTGGTCATGAGGACATGAAGCATAGTCAACCTCTCTACCTTAAGACTTCTAATTACAATATCGTTTATGTATATATATATATATATATTGTGTGTGTGTTGTGGGGTGGGGGGATGCAAACGTACTACAGTAATGTACTAGATTAGCAAAACCTTATATCAGCAGAAAATGTCTTATATATACACCTTTTGAGTAGTGCAAGTATTCAATAGAAACAAGTTCAAATTCTAATGTCAAAATGAAAGAAAAAGACGAATTAGGAATTCACTTATGTGATTAGCTAGCTATCATAATATCATTACTTATCGTTTTAAAATAGATTATTCTTGATGTTTTAAAATACTCATCACAATTTTTTTTCGAGAGTTAGCTAGCTATAATATCATTATTTATCGTTCTAAAATAAATTACTCTTCTCATTTTAAAATACTTATCACAATTCTTTTTAGAGTCAAACGAGAAGAATTTCTACTAATGTATACCTGTAGTGTCAAAGTTGCATTGGGTTCTTGACCAGAATCGACCAGACCAACCAGTAGGTGCATTGATATCTACAGCCTCTTTTGGTTGTAATGCCAATCCACCATTCATTAGTGAGGGATGACCTCCTCCTGATAAAATTCCTGGCCATATTGTTACATTACATCTGTTTTTTAATGTGAAAATTGCAGCATTTCCACCTGTAACATCATATATAAGTAGTTGTTTATCTGAAATCTTATATTTTCGATGCAAAATATATATTTATATGTAACAATTTACTAAAATTTTCAACATAAATAGTAAATTAATGTTGAAAATCTTAAAAGATTAACTCACTGAATTTAAATTCGGATTTTTCAATCTGATTGATTGAGTAAATAGTACTACATTTTCATTTTAATTAGAAGATTTATATGTAGCACTAACAAAACTATTAATACTTACCAATGAAAAAGAGAAGGGGAAGTATGAGAACCAGTCTGAAATGTGGTTCCATGTTAATTTCCTTTTGACTATTTTTGAGTTGAAGATTTATTGAATTTTGAAATTGATTGTGGACACATGTATAAGCTTGAGATGACCAATTGAATTTATAGTAAGTTGTATGTATGCCCTATTTATGGCACAGTGTGAAAAAAGAAAAAGAATTGGTTGCAAAAGTAGAATAATAATAATTTCATTAATTTTGACTACATAAATGAAATGAATGGTCATGAAAAATAAATAGGGGTTTGAGAAAATGAAAAAAAAAAAAAAACTAAAAATTACATAAAACAACAACTTAACTTATTAATTACATAATATCTCAATTCTTAACTTATTACAAATATTCCACTTACAAAACTTTTTCTCTACAAAAAGTCATATACATTACTTTACCCTTTATCCATATACGATTTTAACTCTTTAGAAGATGCCTAAAATCAAGGAGCAACTATATGGCGGTTATCATCTTTGAATTTTTTAATACTATTTGGTCTAATCTCTTTTTTAGCGATTTTTTTTTTTCAGAATCTCCATTAACAATAATCTTAATTTTAAGATTGGAGGTTAGTAAGATTTTTTTTTCTACTTTAGCAAATTAATTTTTTGACTGAATAAGTTCTTGCATATAGTTCATTCATTAACAATTACTTTGTAATGGATGATTACCCGTCTTTTAGTTTAGGATTAACTCAGTTAGAGCATAGTGAACCAATAAATCATGGTATTGGATTTGTTCCTGGTAAGGAGTAGAGTCCAGCAACATTGAGTTTTAAATTAGAGTTTCTATTCAAATCCCTATTCAACACAGTGTCTTAAGGAGAATTCGAAGCCGGTTGCTAGCGGAAGTAGCACGACAAAAAGTAAAACGGAGCATTCACAAAGAAATGGCGTAAGCAGAAGGGAAGGCGCAACGGTTAGCGACTGCCCGAGGAGTGATCCCTCTCTTATTTGCCTTGGCAGGTGAATATGAAAGAAAGGTTGTAAGTGCATTCTCTCCATCTACATCTTTTGAAAAGCACTCTTTAAGTATGCTGACGGAATTTGATTACGAGGACACTAATTTAAGTGAAAACAGATCAAAACATCGCAACGACCCCATTAAGATGAAAAAGCTAAGAAAAATTATTGTCCAAAGTTCAAAAAATCATCAAGGAAAGCAAAAAAAAGAGGGCGCTTCACGACACCGTCTACCCAAGGTTACTTTTTGATTTATGTTAATGAATCTGTTTGTTTTTTTGTTCGAAATTTATGTTTTTTAAAATTTTTTGTGATTGTTGTTAGTAGTTGTAACCCAACATACATAGCAGTAGTTATGTATCTGCTTGCTATATGCATAACATTATTATGTATAAAGGCACACACTAAAGCATGAAATTCAGTATTTTGAATTCAATGTTGGATGGTATATTAGTCCATATACATATCCGAGAGTTATGCATATGAACTACATTCATAGTTTTAGTCATATACATAAACAAAGAGTTATGTATATTGGAGTGTTTTGAATTCAAGGTTGGATGACACACATGAATGATTTTTTTCAGTAATAAATAGAGAAAATACATCAAATCACACCTCAACTTGTCATCAAAATTTAC
>NC_061111.1:146340101-146350117 GCF_002878395.1 Capsicum annuum
ATTATTATTATTAATATTATTATTATTATTATTATTATTATTATTATTATTATTATTATTATTATTATTATTATTATTATGTAAATTTAAAAAAAAAAAAAAAAAAAAAACAAGAACTCAACTTTCATCTTCTTTGTAACACTCCCCTTCAATACCCCACCCCCGACACTCCATTTCTTCATGTTCTTCATACCCCCATCCTGTTTCTTCGTCTTCTTTGTAACTCCCCTCCTACCAAGTCCTAATTGATCCAAAACTTCATCTTTCGACAATCAAAAAGGGTTCAAGATTGATGAACAATTTTGGTTCTTAGCCAAGTATTCCATGTCATGCGAATATCATTAATGCTATTTCTGAATTTGGGACTGTTTGTGCCATTTCTGTTGACTTTTTGAGTAAAAAATTGAGAATTTGGGAGTTTTGGGATTTTGAATTTTGGTTAATGTGAAAGAATTTGGATTCAAGATTTTGTGTATTAATGGATTTTTGTGATCATATACTTATATTTAGTCCACTGTTGGATTTGCTCAAGTTAATTCAAGTCAATTTTTAATTTGATAAAGAAAAAAAAACTCACTAAAAAATTTGTAACAATGAAAAGAAAACTCACTGAAAAGCTTACAACAATGGATCTTGTTTCTATTTCAGAACTTAAAGTTTGAATCATTTTTGCAAAGTGTGTTTAACTTTGATCTGTTTTAGAATCCCTTTTGGATGAAATGGCAGTTTATGGGGCTTGAATTTGAGTTCTTGATTTCTTTCTTTGAATCCATTGTTAGTTTGAATCAATTTTTGCAAAGTTTGTTCAGCTTTGATTGTTTATGAAGTTCCTATTGGATGAAATAACAGTTTCTTTGAAATCGCATATTCAAAAAAGGAAAAGAAAGGAATGGGGGTGAGGAGGTGAGGGTGGGGACGGTGGAGAAGAGTTTAGGGTCTAAAGTAAGTTTTGATGACAAGTTGAGGAGGGATTTGATGTATTTTCTCTAATAAATATACATCACTTAGATATTATATACATGTTGTTGGGTTTATATAAAAAAAATTATATACATTATCGTGGATTTTACATTTTTTTCGTTCGAATTTGACTAGGTGAAACACATAAATGATTTCTTTCAGTAATAAATATACATAACTTAGATATTATATACATGTTGGTGTGTTTTTATATAAAAATATATACATTATTGTGGATTTTAGTGTTTTTCATTCGAATTTGAGTGGTTTTTATTAGACCATATACATATCAGTGTGTTGAATATATGTTCAATCCTAAATGTTTTCAATTTATATACACAACATTTCTGTGTATAGTAACAATATACATAACATTTTATATTTATACTTAGTTCAACTAATATAGCAATGTACAGTGTAATAATATACTGATAATTACTCATAATAATATTTTTGTGTTTTTAGAGGCATGTACATTATGAATATTTTTTTTACAGAATTTGAAATACAGAATAAAAAAAGTCCCTCCCCATTTATTGCATTTCGGTAATTCATATAATCGCGATTTTGGATCAGATATCACAAACTATATTGGCGAAGAAGTTTAAAATCTTCACCGACAATCATTTTTTGGGTCATTTCTTGACAAGACTCAGTGTAACTTTCAGGAACAAATTTTAAAATGTTTGCTCATGATTGAGATAAAGCAAGATAATTCGAATAAAAACATGTTCTTATAAAAGGGACTCTGCTTAAGTTTTCTATATTTGAGTTTGCATCTAATTATCGATCTTAAATACATTGGTTACATCGAGGATCATCTGTATCCTGACTCATCTAAGTCTATTTTGATGGAAAAGTACTTTTGAAATGTCAATAATTCAGTTAAAAAATTAAATTTTGTTTAGTGTTTTAAAATGAAAACCTTCGACAATAATACGGATGCTTTATGTACTTTCTAGTCGAGTCATTCCCCTTGACTCTTAGAAGATGTACTTTCTACAATCTCTTTTTTGAATTTTCGTTTATAAAAAAACTCCTATTAAAAAAAAAAAAAAATTTGAATAATGAATGTGTGCTAAAGAAAATAAATGAAAAATCTTTTCGATTTTATTTTTTTTTTGAGAAATGAGTGCAACACTTTACATATGTCACAATTACGCGATGCAATTATTAGCAGATCAAATTTCTTGATGGTTGAAGACGACCGATATGAACAATTTTCATGGAAGAAAAGCTCGTTCCAGAAGCTTTTGACAACAGACGATAAGATTTCTTTGTTGAAAAACAGCTATACCAGATAGGAAGAATGCCCCATGTGTTGAATGTGCAAATGTAGTTCAGAGGTTGACGACACGATAGTTGAGTGGATGGAATATGAATGCTTTAAACACTTTTATTTGTTATTATTGTACAAAATTATTCTAATATTTTATGTCTTAAATGTTATCTTTATTTTTCGTGTGTTGCATGATTTTTTATTTTGATAGTCTGTTATTTTTAAAAGGCTAAATACATATACAGACCCCTTAACTATTCGATTTTTTCCGCATAGATACCTCAACTAAGTCATGTACCTATTGAATCCTTTACTCCTTCACAAAATGTGTCAATTGAGCTCAATCGCTGACATGACGTGTCATGTATAATGCACTCTCCCAAGGGAGAGTGAGAAACCATAATTAATTTAAAATAATTAAACATACAATTTCAACCAATAAAAAAAAAATACATTAAAAGAATTTTTTAAAAAAAAAAAGAAAAAATAACCGTTATCTTCTTCTCCATATCTTCTCTCCATCAATGGCTTCTTTAAAAACCATTCATTTATAAATTGAGTGAGGAACCACTATTAATCAACATAATTAAACATAAAAAAACATCAACCAACAAAAAAAACACAATAAAAAAAAAATAAAAAAAAAAAAAAATAGTCATCATCTTCTTCTCCATTAATGGTTTCTTTAAAAATCAATCATATATAAATTGAGTGAGAAACCATAATTAATGGCTTCTCCATATCTTCTTCTCCATTAATGACTTTTTTAAAAAACACATTGAAGAAATTAAAAAAAATATATATAAGATACAATTTTTTTTTTTTACTTTCTATGTTCAATCCGCAAAGGGGAGGGGTTGTTCAATCGACGAAGGGGGTGATGGTGTTTGGAAGAGAAAGACTGCTGGGGATAGGGGAGGGGTTCGTGTTTGGAAGAGAAGGGATACGGGGGAAGGAGCTGGAGGGGGTGATTTATTAGTTTATTTATTTTTAATTTAAATTTATTAAAAAAATATTTTTATAATTTATTTTAAATTAAAATGCCACATGTCGTTATTTAATTCGTTAATTCGCCACATCATCAGCGTCTGTATTACACGCATTTTATATTTTTTGCCACATCAACAAATTGGACTCAATTGAAACCATTTGTGAAGGAGCAAAGGGTTCAATAGGTACCTGACTTAATTGAAGTGTCTACACCGGAAAAGTAAAATAGTTCAGGAATCTATACATGTATTCCATCTTTTTAAAAGGATATGTACATATAATTTTTGCGACATGTATATGATTTTAATCTGTATATATTTGTAAGTCATGTTTTTAAAAATTATATAACCAGCATTCAAGGTATGTAGATGTAAATATTATTTTATGTAAATATTATTTTATGTAAGAGAGAAAGGTGCGAAAAACATTTGTATTTTGCCTAAATTTACAGTTGCACATACTAAACTTTGCGGAAATCCTATGACTCCCCTAGATCTTTTTTTTTCATTTTTAAATGACATATATCTGCCCACTTGAATCACTTATTCAATCACCCAAAAGGCGGTCATTCACACGCGACCTTTCAATGAATAATTAATCCTCTTAATTTCAACTTTTACTATTCAAAATCTCACCATGATAATATCTCAGGGTTATATAATTAGAATTTAAAACATAATTAAGAGGAATAATTATTTATTGATAGGTCGCATGAGAATCACCGCCCTTTGAGACTGAATAAGTGGTTTAAGTGAGTAGATATATATGCCATTTAAATACGAAAAAAAAAAGTCTAGGGAATCATAAGACTCCCATAAAATTCAGTATGCGCAACTGCAAATTTAGGCAAAGTACAGATATTTTTCAGACTATTATCCCTTTATATAATGTATGTATATGAAAGTTCTTTTTGAAAGGTATCTGCTTATATACAGTTATCTTATATGTATATAACTAGATAGGTATGCCCGTGCTTTGCATGGACCCAACGCGTAATTTTACTATGATCCTAATTTTTACTATGATCCTAATGTAATAATCAGGTTGCATATAAAGATCAATATAAAGTAACTGTTGCACGCTATATCAAATAAATAGATTTGAATATACCACAATATCACTATCATGAACATATCATAAGACCCCAAATGTATGTTTTCACAATATTACTGTGAAAACGAAGACAGTAGTGGTTAAAGTTCCCAGAAGACGTATACATACTGGAAAATTGCAAGTACTACACGAACACCAATCTCACTTTCCAAGGACTACACAAGAGAACACAAATCTCACTATCTACTTTTGAAGAGGGTACCACTGTCCTCAGCCCATTAGCACATTATATAGTACACTTGCAATTTGATAGATCTTAGCCATCTCCTCTCTAATAATGTAAAGTCAACCAGTAATTAAGTGAACAATGGTATGCCCTCCAGATAGTGACAACAATAAAAGGAAATAAATTAATTTTGGTACACATGGGAGGCCATATCACAGCATACTGGGAATCAGTTGAATAATACAGATACCGGCTAAAATGTGAAAAAATCCATAATATGTTTTAGAGGGAGCCTATTGTAAAATATAGAGATATAGTCCATCGCAACGAACCTACTTAAGTCTCTTGACGTCAACTTGTAAAAAATCCTCTCATGTATGGCTTATACCAGATAGAAGCAGCAGAGTACATTTAAGGGGGTTTTATAAGAAAGATGAAACCACAAAGTTTAACTTGAATATGATGTTTCTACCCTTTCAAGTCTATGAAGACAGATAAAGAAAGGATCAAATTACTTCATCCAATCCTACCAAGATGTTATGAAAAGAAGAAGGCAGTAAGGAAGAAAGAGAAGCATATAATTAGCCTTAGGTATCATTGATAAGAGAAAAAATCTCAAGGAAGAAAAAAATGTTTTTCCTAGAATGCTTGTGCATTGACAAGGAAAAACAAATCATCATGCAACATACTTTGGGATGATAAATTTTACAGGTAAATTAATTCAAGAAGTAACACTGTGATTAAGAGTTCTAAGACCTTCAAAAAATTTAAAACAAAGCAAATTAATCATCTGGAAGATTATTAATGTTTTACCTAGGAGCATATTTTAACACCGAAAATCAATTGCTCTATAGAGGTTCAGCCTATTGGTGGAAGGGAAATAACAAAGAAAATCATATTCCAAATCCTTTACTTCACTCTGCTGCAGTTTGTCGGCAGAATATATTGGGTATGTTGGTGGTGGTGATGGTGGTGGTAATAGTGATGTTCTAGCCAGCTTGCGCGCACTCCGACTAATTTTACTGAATACTGGTCAACTCCTACCAGAAATAAATATGAGGTAATTCTATCCATTGAAGCTAGAAAATATGGAAAGAAATCACCCAGCATTTTAGTTTTCGTTGGGATTTGAACCTGAAACCTCATGGTACTCAACACACTTCATTGACCACTTCGTCATAACTCGGAGTGCAATCCAGTATCAACTGTTTCATAACCACAAGGAGCTCTGATAAAACCAATAGAAATTCTCTCTAAAAGCACAACAATAGCTGACAAGAAAAACAGATTCGCGCTGCAACCACATTGGCAAGTTACAAACCATGACACAGAAATGTGTAATCCCCAGCAGCTCATGCGACACGTATCTAGCTTACAAAGAATGGGTTAAAATTAGAGGGATCACAGGTAAAGGTGCACCTTTTTTAACAATACCTTGACAATATCAAGCCTGCGATGCAAGCGATACCAATCATTTTCCGATAAAGACTGGGCACCAGGATAACCAGCTTTAACCAACAACTGAACAGCAGCATCGCAGTCTTCATCATTCTGTAAATCTGCAAGCTCTGAGTGGACTTCTGCAGCAATTTCTCGAGAGGCTTTTGGAACGTCTGGCTTCTCATAAATATACCTTAAACATTAGACAGAATTTATTATGTGAGTTGGAAGATATCAAACCTTATACTGATGGGAGAAAAAATGTTCTTCCGAAATCTGAAGAAAAGAAAGTAAATCTGAAAGAAGAAAGCAAGCTAATCTGAAAGAAGAAAGAAGGATTTTTCTACAACTATGCAGAGTACTTATGATACATTGTAAAATTACATTTTTACCCTCATAACTGATATGGATAACAACTCTGCCCTTGATGGTCCTAATGCTCTCCTTTCTATATAGTAGAATTTGTACAAGAATATTTGGACAAAAAGTAGACTCAGTCAGTGGCAACCAGACTCACTTCAAGGAGGTTTAAAATATAAAATCCCCAGTTACCTTTTTTTAACCCTGAATAAGGCCAAGAGTTGCCATCTATCGATGCTCAGCAACCCCTTAGCCTGCCTAGCATAGAGCTGGGATGTGTAAACGCTCTAACAAAACCCATGTTATATGACTCATGGAAGCTAGATTATCTTCCATTTGGTTGACTTCCCTGAAGCAATGATTAATAATAACACCATATATGCCAGTGTACCAAAATTTCTAATCTTACTAACTGATTTCATAATCCTTCAAAAAGTGGACCAACTTTCATTAATGCACTTTCAAAGGAGTAGGGAATAAATTCTACAATGATGAGATTGTGGCATTGTTAATGCACCATCTAAGATCAAAAAGGAAAGCTTTTGTTTCTATGTACTGTGTTGCTAATGCCACTTCCAAGTGGAACGACGAAAGGGTATAATACAGTTTCCTGGAGAATCTTTTACTAAGCCACCCCCCTCCATTAGAGTTACCCACACAAGATCCATCAGAGTTTATCTTGATAAAAAGGATTGAGGATTCAAGCCACTATACTGGAAAGGCGATTGCAACTGATAAATAAGTTGAGTTTCATGAGTTTCAACAAATTCTTTCAGTTTTCTAAAATGCTAAGATTTGTGGAAGTTTTCCTAGTCAATTGGCAAATGTTAAATGAAATGAGGGAAATAGATCTAATGGTGAAAGGTCTTTCACAGGGTTCTGTTGGGCTTAGCCAACCCAATATACCCTTGCATCGTCTCTTTTGGACCAAGACGGCACGGTTTTCTCCAAAAGGCCTTCACTGAATGTGGGAAATTGATAGAAAACTATGTTTCCTCGGTAACTTTAAAGTCTAATAAGTTTGCTCCCTGAATATTCTTCCTCCATCAAATTTCCAGAAAATCATAGAAAATGGATGCAACATTAATGCTAGTGGTCGGTGCTCAACTGTAGGAATGCCTCATGGAATGAAATCTTTTGTTCTTAATAGGACTCGACATGTCAATAGGATGACAAAAGCGGAGAAATATGAAGATTCTGTACCTTTCCATGCGAAACTAATGCAAACTGTAGCTAATTTTGTAGGATAAGCAAAAATCAGCAGGGAGGACATGCTTCAAGCTACCTCAGTACCAAACAAATCAATAACATTAGAACAAACCCAAAAACATTAGTTAGTTATACAATTTAAGATTAAAAAGTTGACAACCTTACCAGGAAAACAGAATGAAAAGCTTTGGAAACACGAAATTCATACTGATAATACTATCGAGAATCTGTTGGTACATTTTCTGAAGGTTAAGAGACTCGTCAATGTTATTATACTACCATTTCGTAAGTATAAGTTGATCTCAAGACATCCCATGCAGCCATAAACTCATTACGCATCCTTCTAGTAGCCTCGTGCTCAAATGAACCACCACGAGCACAAAGTAAGCTGTCAACCTGTCTTGATCCAAAGCAATAATAACAGATGAAGAAAACACACCTAAAACATCTTATGTTGAGAAGTATGATCCAGATTAAGAGAGGAAGAAACACGCTGACTACGTGCTTCAGCTGAGCATGCTATTCAAAGATCAAAATTTTCGTTATGTACTGTTTTGTTTAGATTACTTATGTCTTGCATTTAAAGAGTTCTATATGATTGGTAACTGTTTCATTACTCAACATCTCCACAATCAAATGATAGTACTCTAAAGTGAAATAGAAGTGTTATTAGAAGGATATGCATATCCTTAAATAGATAGTCAAGGTAGCTAGTAGCTACTGGTGTACTTTCCAGAAAGAATCAGTTAAACAACTACACTATAGCACATGCTTTATGAATCCAAAATACATCCTAATTTTGATATTTTAGTTCTTCCGCAACAGGTATCAAAATCATGGACTTGAGCGTCTAAAGAGTTTACGGTTCTGATCTTGATGGATACTAAAGTTGAATGTGTACAAAGTAAAATGGCCTTTTAGCCTCTTTTGTTACGTCAGGGAAGGGAAACCGTTGCTAACCAATGGACCACCAAAGATAGTACATATGTCAATGATGCGGACTGAATAATGACCAAGGAAGTCAACAAAGCTGAGCATCTCACATCATAATCTTACAAAACAACAACATACCGAGTGTATTCCCACATAGTGGGGTCTGGCATAATCTTACAAAACGCTCTTTAAAAAAAATTGGTAAATGGCTATTCCTACAATAAGGTAATAACAACATTATCTGATCAGTAGAATAGTCCTCCAAGCATGCCAATCACAGCTAGGATGGTAATGAATTATAGTCCACAACATCAAATTCACGTCCGTGGAAGCAAAGGTGGATCCGGACAGAGAGTTTGGCAGATTTTGCATTTGACCAATAATTCCTCGGTTACCAGCAATAACATTGACAACAAACTGGCGCTATCGATGGCTACAAAACCAAAATATCAAATGTAGTGCTCGGTATCTAAATCACGGGTGCGTATGATGTACAAAATCTCCAAGTGAGAACACTTCAATCATTGAGTGAAATCATCTGAACAACATATGAATAAAAATAAGGCACAAACAATGATAAATATGGTCTTCCCCTTTTGCTGTTGAATATGGGAGTTAAATTGAAAAGCAGCTTTTTCTATTCCATACAACCCAGTCTAAATCTACAAAGAGCTCATTAGATATATTTCTCCGGTTCTCTTTTTTACGTGAGATAGTTCACTTAAAACAGACAATTAGGTGTAGGATTGAAAGTGACTTGGCACAGAACTCTTAAGTGTGAACTCTAGCATTCAGGGAGAACATCCTTTTGACATTTTATATGAATATTTTAACCTGATCATTCGGTCTAGACCACAACCCATCCAACCTCCTTTTAACAGGACAAACAAATTCCAGAAAAGCCGTGGGTTTTTTTCGTGGGGTGTGGAGAAAGAATAGGAACACTAAAGAACTCTTTTTCTCAGAAGTATAAAAATGTATGTTGCTTGTTACTAACACTAACAATAGTCAGAATTTGCTTTCCCAGGTAAATTTAGTCAAAGGTACATAATAATTCAGTCCAATGGGCCATTTCAATTCAGTGCAAGTTGTTTCAGGAGTTGGCACAACGTTGAGTTTTAAATGAGCAGTAATTACATGCTTACATGTTTATATAACTAACAAATCTCAGCAGACTTCAGAACGCAGCAACTATTAAAAGTATTGTTGAAGCTAAACAAGCAGATGGCAATCATCCTGTTCCAAACCTAGAGTTTCAATATATAGTTATTTATAAAGCCAAATTAGACCTATAACAGAGACATGCTACCAATTCATTCAGAAGCTGTCAAAGGTTTTGGATACAAATGACGTTTATGCATAATTCATAGATATACTTGGAGACTGAATACTTAACAGAGACAGGCAGAAGTGCTGCAAAGGATACAAGCTCGGGAAGAGGTGAAGCTGCTGTCACAATCCAAAGCAGGTGTATTCTCAGACCATCTCAAAGGGTTCGCAGTTAAGTTTGCAACAAAGCATCGTGAGGAGACTGAAGAAATATATGCTATTAACTGCAACGGTTCC